>NW_020172456.1:1743125-1947051 GCF_003031525.2 Neophocaena asiaeorientalis asiaeorientalis | reverse complement strand
TTTTTTTTTTTTTTTTTTTACTGTACGCGGGCCTCTCACTGTCGCGGCCTCTCGTGTTGCGGAGCACAGGCTCCAGACGCGCAGGCTCAGCAGCCATGGCTCACGGGCCCAGCCGCTCCGCGGCATGTGGGATCCTCCCGGACCGGGGCACGAACCCGTGTCCCCCGCATCGGCAGGCAGACTCTCAACCACTGTGCCACCAGGGAAGCCCCTGGATTCTGTTTTTAAACCCATTTCACCATGAACAAACTGACACTCAGGGATGTTAACTCATCAGTCCCACCCAGTAAAAAGTGGTGGAGCAGGATGCAGACCCTGGTATGTCTGGCCCTGGAGATGTCTCCTATGGAGTTCCAGCTAGAGTGTTCACCCCACAAAGGTACACTACTCCTGTACTCGGATGGTCTCAGCCTAGAACGGTGCCAGTACACCACAGGCACAGAGTAAACCCTTGCTCAATGAATGCATAGCGCTCAAGACTCAGTTCTTAGTTTTACCCCACACCCCTTTAAAAGACAGGCTGCTTTTTTGTTGGGGTTCACCCTGAGACAGAAGGTAATTGAACCCGTGTTTATTCAGTGCCCATCTTGGGCTCAGCTCAGTGGGGAATGCGGGCTGTAGGGAAATCCACCACTGCTGCGTGTAATTGGATTGGAAAGGGGCCCTTGGCTGGGCTAACAGTGCTCAGCTCCCAGCCAATTGCCCGGCTGGGGCCTGGGAAGAGCCCCTTGGCTCCTGTAGCTGTTCCCGATGAGTAGGTGTGAGTAAGGAGCTGCTTGCCAGCGTGCCTCCAGCTTCAGCTGTAACTCAAAGAAGCAGATGACTAGGCCCTGGTGCCTTTTTCTAGAGCCTTTTAAAATCGCCTCCTTTACTGTCTTGGCAAGGCAGACTCACCGGGGTGGTGGTGATGATCCCAGTTTATTTCTCTGTTCTGGAGGGCAAGGTCAGGGTTAGAGCTGGAAAAACCATGAAAGTGATCCTGTCGTCTCAATGGGATAGTACTGCCCCTACCCCTGACCCTGCCAAATGTGTAGGATGGGTATTTGTTGCTCCAATAATGAGGGGGCATTGGTGGCATTTAGGAGGAAGGGACAACGAATGCTAAATGTGCTGCAATGTATGGGGAAGTTTCATTCAAAGATTGTGCTGTTCAAGATGCCGTTGGTGAGACCAAAGAGGAACTATTCTAGATTAATTCCTTCTTTGTACAGGAAAGAAAACAGGCCATAGCACTTCCCTGTAAGTCAGCTGAGTCACACAGCCTATTTATGGCAGCACTGGAGACCCTCCCATTCCGAAGACCTGCCTAGGAAGGTCTGGAAAGCTCCTGGGCTAAGCTAGTCAGTTTGTGGGGCTGGGCCTCAGGAGGAGTGGGGCGATGGAATACAGCTGATTGTTGAGGACAGTGGGTACCCTTATGGGGCCACTTAGCTGACTGTGCCTCCCCATGGAGGGAGGCATCTGAGGACGCCTGGGTAGGCGGTCTGCCGGTGCTGCCAGCTTACTGGAGAAGTGATGTTGGCAAGAGATGAGAGGGGGGTTGGAGGAGAGAGGGCTTAGATATGCTGGTCTCCTGAATAACAACAGCAGTGACTACAAGCTTTTGAGCCCTTCCTACGTGCCGTGAACTCTGCTTAGTGGTATCCATATGTGCTTGCATGTGATTGTCATGTGAGAAGTGATCCTGAGAAGATATCTTACAGGTGAGATGCAGTTGTTTTACAGGAAAAAGGCACGGAATAGTTAACATGCTCAAAATCCCAGTTAGCAAGAGGTAGAGCTGGGATTTGAATCCAGGTTTTGGATTGTTTAGAGCAGTGGTTTGCAAATTCTGGTGAGCATGAAAATCACCTGGAGAGTTAATGAATGCGATCCAGGCTCATTGAAGTAAGACATTTCCCCCAGGTGCTCTGATATGACCAAAGTTTGAAAACCAGTGTTTTAAAGGAAAGGGAAGGGGCTTAAAAACTTCAGCATTAACTGCTGTTTTATACCCTCCATAAATTAAGGGAAGCAGGGAGGTGGGGGTGAGGAGATAGAAGGGAGGACGGGATGAATGATTCCCCCTTTGTCTGAGCTCCATGGCACCTTAGGTCACGGGGCTAGTAAAGCCCTCATCATAATACACTCTGCTATAGCCAGCTGTGTATTGCTCACATCGGCCACTGTGGGCTCTTGAAGGACAGGGAGTCCCTTAATTCTTGAGAACAGAGACTTATCCATGCCTGCATCCCCACTGCTTGCCATCTTGTATGTGTTCATAAACTTTGTTGCTAGAATCAGCATTTCAGAGATGGAAAGGAGCCAGATGGTTGTCAAGGTTCTTTGTGCACCTAATTTTTGAATCTCTTCTATAAGAGTTTATTCAAACTTGGCTTGAACCACCACAGTGATGAGTAACTCATTGCTCCTTTAGCCATTCTGTTCCATTCTAACAGCACTGAGTGTTCACAAGCTCTCCTTTATTCTGAGTCACTATAGCTTTCACCACCTGTATTGCTTCCAGCCCTTGGAGACACACAAAATAGATCTAATTACACTTCCAGTGTTTGAAGACAGGGCTTTTGTCTTTAAGGATTTTCTTTTGTAAAGGCTAAAACGTCTCCAGTTTCTTTGGGCATTCTCATACAAGGAGGGTTTTCAGCTCTTTCATCCAGGTCACAGTTCTCTGAAAACATAACATTGTTTTGCTTCCTTTCCAAAGAAGGATGCCCACACCACATACAGTGTTACAGACATGCTGCAACCGATTCATTATAGAGTGGTAGCATTGCTCCCTTTTTCTAGACTCCCTACATCTATTAATGGCAGCATCAAACACCTTACTTTTTAAAAAATGACTATAGTATTAAATTGAAATTAAAGTCACTGAAAACTTTTAAGATTTTGTGTGCACTGCTCCTAAGCCATTTCTCTCCCCTTCCTGCACTTGTGCAATTGGTTTATTTGACTTAGACTTGGGGCCATTCTTTGATTTTGTCAAATTCATCCCTGGATTTTTAAAATCCAGCACACCTTGGTCTATTTGGATACAGTTAATTCATCTAGTACATCTGCCCACCCTTCCAGCTTCATGTCATTCATGAACAAAGAGCTATTTTAGAGAAGTTCATGACGTTTGGAGAGCAAGGACTTCCTCTTCTTTGGGAAGAGTCTTTTCTAGAAGCCATAATTGCTGATGCTTTAACCCTTAGAGTGACAAGCATGACTGCCTTCATCTCTCTTCCTTCCATGGTATTTATGAAAAAAGAAGCCACACCCACCCCTCCAGAGAGGTGGAGTAGATTGGGAAGGTGCTACAGACATTCTTTCCTCTTCCCTGTGGCTATGCCATACAGACACTGTTGATGATTCCTGGGCGCCATTGAGGAAATACTTTCTGTTCAGTCCAGGTCACCATGCTGTAAGAACAAAGTTGGTCTAGAGGCAAATAGTGAGTGCGCTAGCACAGTTACATCCAGCAAAGGACTTAGTGGTGAGAATGGAATGTCGTGGCATCATGGAAGGACCAACCAGAGGCACCTGCCTTGGAGAAATAGCAACAGGCTCTTCTCTGGAAACTATCACCATCATCAGTCCAACTATTCACTTCATCCCCAGTATTGTTCAAGGCTTGTGGAAAAGCCAAAATCATACAAGTAAACGGTTGATCTTCTGTTCATGTCAGTTCATGATTGCTGTTGGGTGGTTTGTTGATGCCTCGTTTCGTGCTTCAGCCTTTTTGATTATGGGTGGTGTTCTCAGGGTATCAGTTTGAACCATTTTAATTGTCATTTTTGTAGGTCAAAACCAGTCAAATAGTTTCATATGGTTCAACCCAGTAAGTAGTTGCTTGGCCTCTTCAGAAATCATCTTGGTTCACAGAAACTCTATGTCTTAGAGTTGGAATGGATTCTTGGTGGTTATCTTCTAAAACCCCACTTTGACTCTCTTCTGTGGCATTCTGGCAAGTGAAATATCCCCTATTATTCCACCCTCATCTTGCAGAATGCACTTGGTCCTTTATCTTGCATGCGCAACTTTTAAAATGTTTGAAGGTAGCTCTCATGTCCTTACCTAGCTCTCTCCTGTTTGGGCTGTGCGTAGCAGTTCCTTCAGCCATTCTGCATGTGACATGCTTTTGGACCTCTTAGCATCTGATTCTTCTCCTTTGGATATGTCTACCACATTAATGCCCCTCCTAATGTATGGCACTGTTCTCTGAACCAGAACCCTAGGTTTTGTGGTCAGTGATAAGAAGAGGTGGGACTTTGACTTCTTTTTATGTGTGATTTTTGGGGGTTGGTGGGCGTAGTGGGAGGTTGTGCTTAAGTGCCACAATTGATATTTGCCCCTTAAAATTAAATTTTGCTTTTGCCTGCTCGCATCTTTTGGGCCGTAATTCCAATGACTAAAGAGTTAGCTATTCCTTTCAGCTTTAGTTCATTACAACATCCAGACAGCATGTCATGAATGTTCTCAGCCAAGTCATTTATCAAAATGCTGAGCAGGTCTAGGCTCTGCTGTAAGCCACTGGAGAACCCCAGACAGGACAAGGAAACTGAAGTCCACGCTGAAGCTCGTGATGAAGGTCAGGAAATTGCCTGTGGAAGGGCTGGTCTGAGACACGACTATGGAAGTAGGTGGAGCTTTCCTTCAGGCCCCGCCTCTTCCCCTTAAGCATCCTTCTCCCCAGTCCCAGCCTGTCCCCTGTGTCCTCCCCTGCCCATGGTGGCAGACTTCCTCAACCTGTGGCTGCGTGTCTCCATCCTTCCTTCTCACATGTCCCTGTGCCACTCCTGTCTTTGGAGAAAGAGCTTAAGCTTGGCTTCCTGATGATCTGGCACACAGGGCAGTGCAATGACTGAGGAGTCTGAAAGCAGCTCATGTTCAGATTTGCATTTTAATGAGGGAAGTTGCTTAATAACCCCAAGAAATGACCCAGGAAAGGAAAAGCTTCATATTTTAGTAGAATCTGGGGATGGAGATTGAGGAGAGGGAGATGGTGGCCACTTATGTAAAAGGGTTTCCCCAGGGCACCTTAAATCATGCTACACCAGAATCATAAATGAAGTTGAATTAATGTCCAGACACTATTTTCTGCCTCTGAATTCTCCAAGACATGTCTCCTCCCTTCTCCACCAGCACTGAATTAGACAGGGTAGCTAGTGTCATGGTTACCATCCAGCCTGCAGAATCCACCTGCTGGCTTAGAATCCACATTTCACCACTTATTAAGCAGTGGGATTTTGGCTGTAGGTCTTGGTTTCCTTACCTGTAAAATCAACATTATAGCAATGACTTTCCCATAGAGCTGTATTTAATAGCATGACACATAGCCATGCCTTATATATAGCAAACAGTCAACAGATATTAGGTACTGTTATAATTCTTTTTACCAAATTAACTGAATTTCCTCTCTTTTAAGTGCTTAAAATGCTAAGACGTGTATTTCTTCTTTCCCCTTCTCTTTTCCAAGTTCCCAATCACCCTGCAGACACGATGGTTACCTGTGGCTTCTCTTTCTGTCAGGCCCCACCCCCTACCATCTTCACCATCTCCTTACTTCCTCCTGAAACATAGGGTGGATGTCTCCATTACCTTCTGATTTTATGTAATTACTCTTTTTAAAAGTCCTTGTGGCTTCATAAAAATTCAACGTTGGCACTTGGCACTTACAGCAATTAGTGACATTTCATTTCTCTACTTCAGTATGGAAAAAGAGATGATATGTGTGGATTTTACAGGGGGAGAAAAGTTACCCTGAAAGTGAATGAGAGAAAAGTCTTGGCAGAGATAACTTGCTTTTTCTCCCCCCCACAAATCTCTCTCTCTTTTTTTTTTTCCATGAGTGACTTCCTTCTTCCCCTGAAATACTTCTCCCAATTACCCAGCCAAAATGAAGGAAGGAAGGAGGATTAAAAACCATCTGAGGGGGTGGGATATTATAGGTTTGAGGGGGACACAGTACTAGCTTAAATGATGGAGGCCTTCAACTTCTGGCCTGGTTCCTGAACATTGCATCTTCCTTTTGCCTGTTTCGGTAAATGTTTTCTATTCTCTATATTAGTCATTTTCATGACAGGCTTCATGATGGCCACAGCCACTTACAAATGACTTTGCTTTCGTAGCCATTTCCATCCTCCTGAGCTGCAAAAGCAGCTATCTCCATAGGGATTTTCCCAAAAGGTATAACATAGTTTAGAGGGCCATACGTATATTTTGCATATAATCTACATATGATTTGCAGTCTGTTTTAAAGCAGTTTCAACTTTGCATGTCTTACCTACTGATGATCTTTTTCTCTTCTTGTTCTTGTATGTACCCTGAGAACCTGTGCACCACAGATAGATAGGCACAAGAAGGGTGGGACATAGCACTAGAAAGAGTGAAGAGAAGGGTAAAAAATCTCAGACATCTTCGTGGGATCCAGAATGGTCCCTGGATCCAGCTAGGGTAGCAGTTTGACAGTGTGTGACATCTACATAGGAAACATTTCAGTTGCTTTCTAATTTTTATAATTATTTTAAAAAAGGCATTGTAGTTCCATAAGAATTCTATATTGAAAATTCTTAATATCCTGACTATCAAAGGCTCTTCCGAGCTCACTTCTTGTTCGCTACCCTCCATTAGGTGAACTTTTATGGAGCTGGCTTTTGAATCTTCATTGAAGATCTATTCAAATTCAGAGCTGATGGTGGGATTGTTTTGGAAAGATGTGGTCCCCTTTGCTTCCCTGAGCCCCCGTTCCAGCCCATATCTTGTCTTTTAGCAGCCCTGAACATCAGGTTCAGATTAAATGCCAAACTGCAAACCCAGCCAGGTGCTCGTCCCAAGGCTGGCTGTGTGCTCTGCGGGGCTACTGCTGACCCTCTGTTTCTGAAATTGACAAGAAGGGTGATCTTCATTCCCCTCCCCCCGCCCCGCTTTCCTCATCAACCACATACATAACACAGAGCCAGCATAGATCGCTTTTCCTTCCTTGCTAATTATATCCTTCTCAGTTAAGATTTTTTTTTGAGCATTATTTTTCTGTATCTATATTGGAAAGCCATATAGTTCCTTTTTCTTTTTGAATGTAAAATTTTACTTTAGTGTTGAATATGCATGTAAAAAAAAGAACTTCCAGGATATCTTAATATCCCCCATCCCTCCCAGGTTAAGACTCAGTGCTCTGGCCCCTTTTTCTTTGAGGATTCATTCACTTACATGGGCACAGACCCTCTCTTTCATGAAGTGGAGGTGATACACTTTCATATTTGTCCTGACTTTCTTGCAGACCTTAGTCCCATACTGTTAAATGCACCTTAGACATTTTGCTTGAGAGATTCTTCTGTTTCTTCAACTTATCATGCCTAAAACAGAACTCATTATCGCCCTCATTCCAAATCCATCTCCCAACTCCATCCCACCTTCCTATTTCTGACAATGCTTCACTCAGTCTCCCATCCGTTCTTCCCCTGAAGCATCTCATCGGTCACCCAAAGCCTGTTGCATCTTCTTTTCCCCTTTTCCTTCCTGCTGCCATGATACTAATTTAGGCCCTCTGCCTGTGACAGATCTTTCTGCCTCTATTTTCCCTCTAATCCATCCTGTCCACACCATTGCCAAAGCAATCTTCCTCAACATCATTTTCCCTGGGTCATTCTCCTGCCCACAAGCCCTCAATGTCTCCCATCAGCTGCAAGATCAAGTCCTTTTTCTTTAGCCTGGGAACTCAAGGCCTTCATACAATGGTTCCATACTTTGATCCTTAAGATCACCTTTCACTTCTTCCTCAGATGAACCGTTTGTATGTGTTCATTGTTATTCGTACAGCACGCATTACATACCTATCACATGCCTGGCAGTGTCCTGGGTGTTCCAGAAAGTTGACATGAAAGTCCTTATAAATGCAATTGGTGGTCTTGGGAGGTAGTGGTGTTAACCTGGCACGTCCTCCGTTGCTCTTCATCCTAAACCGTCTTCCAAGGCATATTGTAAATCCCACTTGCCTCCAGAAACCTCTGCTGCACACCCAGGGCCCTCCTCACTGTCCTACCGTCCTTATTGTCTGAACTAATCATTTGACGCTTACCAGTTACCCATCATTCATTCCTCATTCACTCACCAAATACATACGGAACACCTACCGTATGTCAGGCACTATGCTTCGTGTTGCCTCACACATCGGTATATTTTTATAGCATAAACAAAAAAAACAATAACCCTTATATAGTCCTTACCATGTACAGGCACTGCTTTACATATATTCATTTGTTTAATCCTCAAAACAACCTATGAATTTGGCATGATAATTATCCAAATTTTACAGATGGGAAGTCAAGGCACCGAGATGTTTAGCAACGTTCCTAGGGTCACAAACTAGAAAGTAACAAAGGAGGGATTCAAATCTGGCTCTGAAGTCCTTGATCTTAACCCCTACCCTTCACTGTCAGGTACCACTATATATATATCATGTGTATGTTTGTGTAAATATAAACACACACACACACCTTCCCAACTAGACTCTAAACTCTTCGAGGTTGACAACTATGTACCATACTTGTTTGCATCCCACTACCTTATGCAGCCTTTACATATAGTAGGCACTTGAATCATTTGTTTGATTGATTCTTGTTTCTTCCATTCACTTTTGGGGGGACCTGAGGTCTTTTTGCAGCAAGTAGGAGGGTTTTGGGGTGGAAGGGGAGAGAAACAGAATTTCAGAATAGACCTAGACCCTCTGGAATTCCTGGTTTCCAGTTCTTAACTCTGCAAGCTTAGGGGGTAGGTTTGTATAAGAGAAGATACTAATGTAAAAGCTCATGAAAGTGCAAAAATTCAAACTCAAACCATATTACGTTTACACAGTTTCTCCCCTCTCTCATGTTATTTCCTGTTATACTTGTTTATGTCTGTTTTGCTTTGTTGCCTACAAAACCGAAGTTTTGACACCAGGATCTCAGATTTGCATTCCTGTCCTGATCTTTCTATTTAAGATTTTCTGTAAGTCGAAGAACATGTACATTTTATTTGAGTCACAATACTGCAACTACATATGTAGCTTAATAAAACCTGACAAGTACATATTTAAATTTTAAAACACAGGTGGTGGATATTTGCATTTTAAAAGGATTCTTCCTTTTACAAAAGTTTCCACTGCAGGGTTCCATTATATATCCAATTCCTCTTAGTGCATTTATCATACAATTTAATTTACCAAAATTTGATTTATATGTCACTCTAAAGGGGTAGCTCTCAAGTTCTAGTGAGCACAAGAATCACTAGTGCGACTTATTTAAAATTCAGATCTTTCCCCATCTCCTCCCCAAGATTCTAATTCATTAGGACTTGGGTGGGGCCCAGGCTCTTCACTGTTGATAAGTATCCCCAGGCGGCTGATGCAGGTGGTCAGTGAAATGTGTTTTGGGAAACACAACTTCAAAGAAACACAGGTAATACATAAATGGGCCCAACTGTAGGGGCTTCTCCAGAGCTCTGAACACCCTCTGAATACCAAGTGTCCCCTTTCCTCTTCATTTGGCAAATTTTTGTTTACTCTTCTGCCTCTCTTCTACTCACACCTCCTAGCTGCCAAACATCTTTAATTGCAGGTATAAAAATGTTTGTCCTTTCATTTAAAAAATGAAAGGACAGTTATCTCAATAAAGCCCCCAGCTTTATTGAGATAACTGACAGAGCATTGTGTAAATTTGAAGTAGATAATGTGTTGATTAGATACACTCTTACGACACACCTTCATGTCATCACCTAGTTACCATTTCCTTCTTATGGTGAAGACATTTAAGGTCTACTCTCTGAGCATTTACGTTTCAAGTACACAATATAGTACTGTTGTCCTTTTATTTTTAACCTCCGTTTTGCTCTTAGGGATCTCTTTGGATCTTCCTTATTCTCATTTCTTGATGCTGACAACCTTCCTGTGAATTCACGCACCTATTCTGTACCCGTTCCCCCTTCACCTACGCCACCGACCTGCCCCAGGCCCTCCCTCTTAGTGTGCTAGATCTGGATGCTGAAGGCTATGGCTTGGTCCAGAAATATCAGGCATTTTATGAATAGTTACTTCTGCTGAGGTTTCTCTTAGTCAAATCTAGCGCCTTTGTTCTTTCTGCTTCTTATCCCCTCCAAATACCCCTGAAATACCAAAACTTAATTTTTTAAATAAAACAAATTGTGAGAATGACTTGCTTTGGCATGATTCCCTTCCTCCATGAGTATTAATATCCTAGGCCTTGAGAGATGAATGCCAGAAATGTACATTTAAAATACGATAATAGTTTAATGAAATTTGTTTAGAAAAAGTGACTGACATTTATGGCACATGTATCTACGTATTTAATATATCATTGATCTTTAAAAAGTCAGTTGCTTGACCCATATTTTGTCTTTGATTAGTTCTCTAAATCTCTAGTTATCTCCAAAAACATTTACAGATTTCCATACTTTAGAGATTTTTCTCCTTTATTAATCTCCTATATCCCTGAATTTTACTCTGGGTAAAGTTGAGATAACTCTGGGGTGATCTCCAAGTAACTCCAGTAGTAATAAAAGCAACGGAAGAGCAAAGAGCCATCACAGTTGGCTACTGGTTGGAAATCTTTTCTTTTAATAGATGTATCAGGACTTATGCTTCCCTTGAAGTAATGAGCTCTTAAGAGCCTTGTTTGACTTCCACAACAACATAGTGAGAGGTTCTGCTACTTGTTTATTGGGCCTCCGTGTACCTTCTTTAATCCATTCAGTGCTTGGCTAGGCCTCTGTGATCAAAGGTGAGGGACTTTCTAGGAAAAGTTGGCGGTGGAGGAGGGACAGAGGTAAGGGGTGTAGTTGTCACTGGGTGAAGGCAAGGATCATATGGAGGTAGTTTCAGGTTGTCTAACTCTTGAACGCAGGAACTCATTTTTTAAAAAAATATTTATTTATTTATCATTTATTTATTTAGGCTGTGCTGGGTCTTAGTTGCAGCATACGGGATCTCTAGTTGCAGCATGTGGACTAATTAGTTGTGGCATGCCAACTCTTAGTTGTGGCATGCATGCGGGATCTAGTTCCCCGACCAGGGATTGAACCTGGGCCCCCTGCGTTGGGAGCGTGGAGCCATACCCACTGGACCACCAGGGAAGTCCCGCAGGAACTCATTTTGTATGTTCAGTGTGATCCAATTTTTGTAGAAGCGACTACTGTATCCAGGGGGAAAGAAAAGTTGGATGGTAATCTCTGGATGTGGGATTACAGCTGATTTTTTTCCTTTTTCTTTTCTGAATTTTCCAAAGTTTCTACGGTGACCGTGTATTATTATTAAAAACAATTTAAAAGAAAGAAAGAAACCTACTTTGCCCAGCACCTGGAGTCTGTTTCCTAGGGTACCTAGTCTTTCATAGATTTATCTCAGATCCTACCTGTTACATAGAAACAATGGTGAAAGGAAAGTTCTCGTGATGTGGCCGAGAGGTTCAGCAAACAAAAGACTGACCTTGAACTGGAGGGCCCGGGACGTTCTGCCCTGCATTTTAGTGCTCGTTGCATGCTCCTCAGTACGTGTGGATGCCCCTGCCACTCCTTCCACTCAAGAATTAAGAGAAGATTGCCTGGCATTTGGGATTCTAACTTTGTCTTCTTTCTTTTATCCTTCCCCTCCCCGCCCCACCCCCCCCACTCCTCTTCTCCCCTCTCTTCCTTCCTCAAGGCCTCTCCCACCTCATGATGAGTGAACAAGGTAGGTGCTCTGTGCTGTGGTGCTGCAGCGGCCTGAATTGCTTGCCTTCGTGCCTCTGGCTGGTCGCTCAGAGCCTCATCATCCCTGGCAGGCCATTTGCTGCCTGTCTCTCCTACCATGGGCCAGGCTGGCAGCAGGGCCATCCTGTGGCGGGGGGCGCCTTTCCCAGTGCATCGTGGTTTCCTGCCCCCATCACCCCCTTGGCTTCTCCATTATGCACCATCATTTGTCATCCTGGGCCCTGGCTCTGCCGGGCTGCCTCCAAGAGAGAAGCATGAAACAAGCCATGACGGTGTCGATAATGGGGGTGAATGAAGCTAATTTCAGAGCAACAGAGCGGTTAACTTCTTCCCTAAGCCCCATGCTGGGGCCCCAGGTTGGGGGAGAGGAGCTGAATTTCACTCTGAGTAAAGGTTTGCTTATTGTCTTCCCCTCCATCCCACTGCCCATTGTAATGACTTTTAGCCCCAGAGCCCCGAACGGTCAAAGGGAACCCTTGGGGGTTTGACTGTTTTCAGTTTTGTATAAAAGCAAAAACCTCCGAAAGAACATGCTAATGTCCTCATGGCAGGATTCTAACTCATTATACACCCTGAAGAAAACTGCATATAAAGATCTGTAAATTCAGCATCTGCAAACTAAAATATTCAATTATGCAGGAAATGAACTGTGCAGGAAATTCAGCTCAGCTAAGCACAGGGTGGGCTGTGGATGAAGCCTTTTTCTCCTAAATAAAAATTTTCCATATTATCAGCCTAAATCAGGATTCAAGAACTGAGCCTACTTAAAATTGTCTTTTTCTTCACCGTTCAATTGCTGCTATTGTGTTTCTTCTGCTCTTTGGAATGATTGCCAGATGGGTCTACCTGCCACGCCCTGACACCGAAAGACTGTACTTTAATTTCTCTTGTCTTTTTCAAAATACACATGGGATTCAGTGCCTTTTTTTGGAGGACCAGAGGAAAGGGAAAGGAGAGGTATTTCCATGTTCTGCTGTTTTTTCTTGATCTTTTGAGTAGGGTGGGGCAGCATGGAAGGACACCCCCCCACACACACACCCATTTCCTTACACTGGATCCATCAGACAGTGTTGCCATAAAGGGGAGTGTATGATCAGATCAAGGAACAACCCAGGTCTGAGGGAAGTTTGCTTGTGGTGTCCAGGTAGCTGCGGAGGTGGGCAGTTGAGGGCATCCTGACTTGATAAGGCAGGACAAGGAGGAAGCACACTTTACCAACAGAATTGTATCCTCCAGACCTGAGCCAAGATCCATGATGTGGACTCTGGACATTTCAATGAACACATGGTCTGGTATAGGAGCAGATGTCAAAGAACAGAGCTGGACGGAGGGGGTCAGGTGAGTTTTCCAGTGTTAGATGGTGCTCTGGAAGAGGTTGGGATGAAGTCTCTCTATTCTTGTAGGTGAGTGAGAGAAGTTATCCCCCTACAGCAGGTTACTATGAAGTGAATATGAGTAGGGGGTGCTCTTTATGTTGACTTAGTATCCAGGTAGTTTGAGAGAGTTATGCATATCTCTACAGAGTGGTAAGACCCAAGCTCTATGAATTGCTGGAATTTGGTGGCCTGACCTTGATAATAAGTTCCACCAGAAAAAGCAGGCCCTCAGAGTCCTGATGACAAGATGCCCTTCTACAGTCTCTCATCTTATGCTCTCAGCTGCCCTTTTGGAGTTCTAGCTTTTACAATGGCTTGGAAGTCTGAGTGTATCATATGGGCGATGTCATAGCATAGAGTCTAGGTAGATGAGATAGGCTGGTGGGGACTTCTTTAATCTTGATTCGGTTTATTTCAGACCCACTGATGAGCACTCAACATTGAAGTGTACATGAGTAGAGAATTCAGACATACTGTGTACACATGCTCTGGGGGGGTAAGTCAGGAATCTTCTAGAAAAACAGTCTTTAGGCAATGAAATAATGACAGACACGGATATTGTGAATCCCTCTTGAGAGAGGTTTTCAAAAAAGGATGCAGAATTCTTCTGGGTGGTCAGTGTCACTAAGATTTGAAGGTGCAGTCTGCTGTTTAATTTGTTTTTAAGAAGGTCCTTTGACCCCATTCCTCCTCCTCTCATTCTTTTCCATTTCCCACCCTTTGTCTGTTCTTGCCCTTGTGATGATTACCTAAAAAGCCAATACTCCTTTCCTTTTCCTTATTCCTTCAACATGAAAGAAGGAGATTTCTGTCTGGTTCTTGCTGAATCTCCAGAATTTGTTTTTGATGCCCATAAATAGGTGTGGAAACACTGACGTATGTTGTGTGTGTACCACCTATACATGTATGTCATACTCTTGATCCTCATGACTCATATTAATGTTGAGAAAATACAGGAGAACTTAGATTCTCTGAAACTTTCCCTAAACGATTTTACATTGGTTAAGTGTATGCAATTTCACATACATGTGGCTATGCAGTGCTTTTGCATGCAGATTTGGTCATGTTTCTAAGGATGGGACTGAGAAGAAGCTAATGGGAAAAAGCTTAAACGTGAAGCTGATGGAAGCAGCCTTGCTGGTCACACTGTTTAAGCAAAACATTGTGCATTTGTTTTGTGCTGCCTTCTCAAGATTGTACTGCTGTTGCCATTACTACTGTGGGTGGTGTTGTGTGTGTTACATTTCTTTGTGTGTCTGCAGTGTGCTGATGTTTTACTCTCCCTGCTCTCTCTCTCTCTCTTGCCGCCTCCATGGTGGACACCATGCTTCCTCTACATAACTGGATGTTCCTTTCTGTAGGTAGAAGTAAAGGTAGAGATCATTTTATTTTTATCATTATAACTATCAATCTGCCTTCTGAAATATTCATGTATACAAGGGGAATTGTTGATTCTGATGAATATAGTCCAGATTTTAACAGTGTTTTTAACAAAAACTAAAAGAAAATAAAAATAAAAAGCCAATGCTACCATTTTCCTTCAATGTACTTCGTACTCAGTGGTTGGGGATCGTTCTGAGTTGGCCTGCCTCCCTCTAAATCCAGGATGAGCCTTACCCATTGTGGTGTGCTGTTTCTAGCAGGAATGGGGGGTTCTGAAAGTGGTTGTGCAGTGTTGGGAAGATATATTTTACTTAAATCAGGGTATTCTAAGATCCCCTCCAGTAAATGTATTGAAGGGACAGGAACGATGTGAAATGAAGTGCCAATGTGTCATCACTTGGGAATAACTGGATTCAGGGAGGGAAGGATGATAGATGAGAAAGGGGAGAGGATTGGTGAATAGCTTGAAATTTTATTTAATGTGAAATTTGGGGGATATTTATTGCTCTTTTATCTTCTGTGTTACATATTCTGTATTTTGGGGAGTGGAACTCTTCTGATTGGGGGTGATGAGCTGAGAATGGTGGGACTGGAGGTGTGGAAGAACATAGGAAGGACAGTGCATTACATCATAAGGAAAAAGTGGAGAAAGAGACAACACTGGATTTTAACTTACCAAGTCCACCTTTTGCTGGGCAGCCTGGGAAAAGGAGAGGCGCTGAGCAGATGCGCTTGCTCTGATGTTCCGACATGGCTTTCAGTGCTTCACACCTTTGGGTACCACAGCTCACTCATCCATCCCTAATCAAAGCTGTCAGCGACCTGAGCCTGGAGGACCTGCCTCACCAGCTCAAATTGGATTAGCTGTTCAGGACTGAAGGGAGAGGTTAATTAATAAATTATAAACATGTATTTGCATTTGGTTCTCCCCTTTTCCTTCCTAACTCTCCAGTCCCTATCTCTGTGAAGCCATGTGCCTCTGTTTCCTGTAAAGATTGGCAAATAACAGAAACAGGACATGTGAATTCTGGCATGAAGATGTTGAAGAAAGATGGGGCTGGCAAGATATTGAAAATGTTGATTTGATGACTAGTCTGTGAACTGGCCATCTCTCATTTGAATTTCATGCCTTTCTTGATTTTTAACAAGTTATGCATGGTTACCTTGAAGTAGTTCAGTCCTGTCACTTTGGGGTTAATCGATTGCCTATTCCTTTTATGCTAGTCACAGGGGCGGGGTTCATTCTCAGAAATCTGTCACGGGGAGCTCTTACCCTGTTATGAGCTTGATACCTTTAGAAAGGAGGTGGAAAAGGGGGACGAGGAAGAGGAATAACGATTGAAAGGGTACATCTGGCTGCCCCCTCCACTTCTCTACTTACTGTATTCAACCAGAGGCTTCTAGTGATCTCTTCATAGGCAAAGTCACCAGTCTTTGCCCAGGACACAACCTTTCTGAAGCACGTGGCACTGTGTCACTTGTCCCTTCTCCCACTGGCTTCTATGAGAACACATTACGGTCAGTCTCCCCTGCCCCCCACTCCAACCCCTGAACCTCTCTCCTTTTCTTTCCCTAATCCCCTAAAACATCCCATAAGATAGAGGTCTTTCGTGTTTTTAGATTTTGCACATGGGTGTCTTATTTTCTTTCTCCGGTCACTGCTACTAACACTGATTGATCATTTCCTGTGTGGCAGCCATTGTGCCATGTGCTTTATATGCCTTATCACACTAAATCATCACAACTGTCTTGTGAGGTAGATGGTAGTGTTATCCTTGCTCTACGGACAGGTAGATCAAGGCTCAGAGAGTTAAATAACTTAAGTCAGACGGCTACTAAGTAAAAATGAAACTCAGAATCTGAGCACCTAACCACTACTCTATACTGCCTCTCTTGGGTCCAAGGATGACATCCATGGATATGCCTCCCAACTACCTCCCTGGCACTGACCTGGCTCAAGTTCCAACCTGCCACTTTGCATTCCCCATAACACATGTCCATATAACTGTACTGTCACTTCAGTATTTAAAGTCAACCTTCGCACCATCTGGCCACAAACCAGCTTCCTTATTTTCGTTAATGGTTCTCCCGTCTTCCTTATCACGTGGGCTTGAACTCAGCAACTGCTTTCTTTTTCCTTCTTGAACTTTCCTATTCCCAGGTGATGTTAAGAGAGGTTGTTGGGATTCTTTTTTGGAATGTCTCTTGCATCTCTATTTGACACTCTGGTTCAGTTCCCAGTCAGCCCTTATTAGATTAGTGCCCTAGCCTAATTAATCTCTGTTCTCTTCCAGTCTGTCCAGTAACTGAGAACTGCTTAAGCTCTGCTGTCCCCCATATGGAGTGCAGGATTAGCTATCTCACTTTCAAAGCCATCCCTAATATGGCCTTTTTACCTTTAACCTTCCTCCCTGTTAATCTTTGATGCAAAATTGATGCCAAATATGATACCATATCACTGTACCTTTCCTCGTCTCCTAGTTTTACTTATTCTGTTTTCCTCCCCTATTGACAGTTCCTCCTCCTCTTGTTTCTGCCCACTGAAATCATACGTAGATTTTATTTCCTAGCTGATGATGTGAGTGCTCTGCATTGCTGCATTCAGATATGAGCTTTCCTTCCATGTCCCCCTCTACTATCCTATATTAAACTTATTTGGGAATTGGGCTACTCCCCACTACTAGATTGCAAGTATGCTGAAGACAAACGTATTCATTTTTTAATGCCCAGATGGGTCAAGCATAGGAGGTTATACCAAGAAGGGACTCAAAACCCCTAATCCTTCTTATCCTGCTGTCAGTCATCTTCCTAGAAGGGAAAATAAAGCAAAATTAAAATTAAATCGGATCATGTAGCCAGTCTGCTCAAAAGCTTTTGAAGGGTTCTTGTATAATTGTCAACACGCCTTCTCCACTTTTTCTACAATGACTTAGCGTACTCTGCACTATCACCCCCACCAGGCCCCTTGTCTCGACCTAAAGTCAACAGCTCTCTCTGCCTGAATCCACACTATGGTTTCCTGCCTCAGGCTTTTCCTCAAGCTCTTATCCTCTTTCTTGAATGTCCTTGGAACACCCTTCTCCCCCTTATCACCCTTTAAGGCTCAAGCTTCCTAGGTCCGCCAGACTTTGTGTTTCTGTTATGAAGTACCTAGGCCAAACTGCCCTGAATCAGACTTATTCATGTGTTTCAATCACCCCAGTCCCTGAAGAACCTTGCACCCATACTGCACGTAGCTCAGTACTTTGTCCAGAGTTGTACACCAACCTATGCCCCTTTTCACTACCCCAACCAACGGAGCAAAGGAGCCCCAGTGGGTCATGGACTGGGGCCAGATGTTCTGGCTCCAGTTCCCCCCTCACTCAGGCCTTCTCTTGGCTCTGTGTGTACAAGTGACAGAGGGAAATGGTCATAGATTACATCAGAATAAAGGTGAGAAAGTCTTTGGATATATTCTTAGGAGCTTGTCAGAGAAAAGAATGCCTCAGATTTGGTCATTCTTTTAAAGCTGAGTGATGAAATAGCAAACATGTAGTGGAAAGAATTGTGAAGTTAGATCTACAAAACTGAGCAGGATGTTTAGGCTATAACGATTAATCGCCACTTTCAGGAGGTCATTGGGCTGCACTGGGCCAAAAGTAAACATGACTTTAACTGGAAGTAGCTGACCAAAGGACTTCTCCAGCAATCAGTCTTGGTCAGCTTTTTTGACTTGATTTTGACTGCCTTTGTTTAAGTGTTTAGAGTGTGTTTTGGCCTCCATCCCCCTTTTCTTGTCAGTTTGGGGATTGACAGTCCTGGGTTAGATTACCAAATACTTTCCATTAAAATGAACTTGGAATAGGTGTTGCAGACTCAAATGCCTACAGGGGCTTGACAAGTATTATCAAGGAGCAGATCTTGTAGTAAGAAAAGTCCTAGTGTAAGATCAACAGTAGGGAGTGGTACGGATTGTGGCAAACTGGAAAGCACAAATCCCGTCAAGGGCAGCAGCCTCTACTTTGCTCCAGCCGATTGCTGCCATGCAAGAATGCATGCCCAGTGTCACCAGAGCCTCAAGATAAGCCAGAGTAGATTTTATAAAAATGTCAGCTCATGGCCTCTTTCTTTCTCTCTCTATATACGTATACGTACACACATACACTCACATGAGCCAAATGATTTGGCCCGTGAACCACAAGCTTTTGGCCTTTGGCTTGACGAGAAAAGAGGAGTAAAATATTCCTCCAAGGTTTCTTGCTGAATGTCAGTAGTAGGCAGCATGCTTGATTAATTTTCGCGTTGCCCACAGCAGTGGTCAGGGCACCAGGAATATTTCCTACCCTTAGCACTACTGCCAGGGAGCCTGATCCATGTGTTGGTTGAAGTTAGTTTTGTAGAGGGGAGTGGGCATGGGTGGAGAGGGTATGGAGAATGCCCAGAATGGCCAAGAAGAGAGGTCACTGACACCTTCAACAATTGCCAAGAACCAGCACAACCTGTAAATAATAAGGGTGGCTAGGGGCCATTTAATTCCTTTTTTCTTTTGCTCTACAGAACTTTTTATCTACTAGACTAGATAGTGTTGACCCTAAGTTTACTTTAATCCATCAGATTTGAGAGACCCCTTCCAATTTATATGTATTTTTCCCCTGTAGATTTGATTGGCCTTTTAATGATGAACTAGTCAACACTGGCCAAACTGGAAAGAGATAATTAAGCTACATGAACTTGAACACGATTTCATGTAGATTATATTTTGCTGGTAATAACATTAAAAAAGCTCATTTCGGGAGTTGAGGCCTCTCTTGTCCCTGCTAGGACACAAGAGCCCTGAAAATAAGTTACTGCTTTGATAGCCAACTGTTTATGCAAATTAGTAAATGCAATGCCAGCTACTAATTATGAAAATAAACTCATCTGTGCTCTATAAATATCTAATTATAATAAAATAAGGGCAATATTATATTTCCATCTCTTGCCTCATCTGTTTCTCATCCACCACTGATTTGTCCTCTTGACAATGAATAACATCATTTTGTTTTTAAAAGAAGCCTATTTTCCATGTTTTATTATTTTCTTCTAACGTTTTGAAAGTCTGCAGGGGGAAAATAGGTCTATTTTAAATACAAGAAGTAAGATTGCTTGATTTTAGCAGCTCTGTGTTTTTGACAGTGATATCTAAAATGGTGCTTTAAAATACGAAAAATGTTTTTTCTCCTTCCCTCTTTAGGAATATTCATTGGACACTGAAGAAATTTTTTAAAAGCAGGTGTTTCTTGGAGCATTTTTTAAAATGTGTAAATGTGAACAGATTTATTAGTAAAATGAACAATGGATCAATGGGATGTTTCAATTAAGCTCCAACTGGCATTATATATAAAGGAAAATATTTCTCAGATTTCTAACCAATATGTCTATTTCCTCCTTCTCAATTATCTATTTGGATTTAGTATTTACACACAGATTTCGTTTCTGTGTGCATATATCATAAAACACTTTCTCCTCCAAGGTGAATGGTGACCTACGTACGTGTATAGACTTTTGCTTACCAAGGCAAGTTGGTTAATCTTAAAGGACATATAATTTTCAACTTTGATAACAGGATGTTTTATTAAATTGTATTATCTTTATGAAACATTTATAAAGAATTCAAGCAGAATGCATTTCCTTATGTGCTTAGGTTTGTCTGTGTTATGGTGTGTTTTTCAGGTGTGTGGGGCAGTGTATATACATCTGGGTATAGGTCCAGTTTGTCCAAATACTTATTAATAGGTTTATACTGATTGAGTATGTTATTACACGTAGCTTTCATTTGTAGAGTACTAAAAATAATTCATTCCAGTGTGATATACATCTGAATTTAGCAGATTGTGTACTTTAACACTTGAAAAACAATGGTTATTCAGCATTCAACAAATATTGACAAAGAGCCAACAACAGGCCAGGCCACTTGCTAGGTATAAAGTACACAGGGCGGACCCAGGAAATATGGGCCTGTCCTCTGACATCTTGCTAACAGTCAGTAGAGTTTGAAAATGGTTTTCAAATGTCACAGCCACCTCTCCTTCTAAAGCCTTACATAAATTCTGCTTTTGACTTATTATTATATATGTAGTCTTAAAATGATTTTATTTATTTTAAAGGGAAACTGTCAGGTAACAATTCAGTTAGCTGACTCCCCACCTTTTAACTTCTCAGAATCAGAAAAGAGAACTTGCTTTGTATGTGAAAATGTTAGGCATTTTTCATTTATTTATTTGTTTATCTTTATTGAAGGACAGCATACATAGTGTAAATAAAGCCTATGAAATCCATACTCTTAAGCGTACAGCTTAAATATTTTTTAATCTATATACATCCATGTTAAATACCATCCAGACTGAGATATTCAATGTGTCCATCATCCCATAAGGTTCTGTCCTGCCACTTTCTATCACTTATTTTTAATAAATATATTTTATTCCCCCTACTTCCTTTAAAACTGTGTGATTCCATGTAGTAATCAGCAGGCAGTCTCCAGATTGCTTTAATTTTCGTTAAGAAAGATTAACCTTGCAAGACAATGAGGCATTGTGGTTTTCACTGTGTGTAAATAGAGGCAGAAATGTTGCCCTCTGGTGAGGTGGAGCTTTGCCTGGTTTTTGATGATACTCAGTTTTCCCTCTGCACAAAGAGAATATCTAATTGATATCATTGGGTTTTCCTCTTTTTTTGAAGGCATTTAGTGGTGAATAGAACAGCAGGGGTAGAAAAGACCATATGCTTTGTAAAAAGCCAGACAAATAGCACTTTGTGATGGACGTATGATTTTAACAGTGACACATCTTTCATTAAAATTTACATATAAAGTAAGGGCAGGCACGGTGACATGAAAGCTAATGCAACTCGCACCTCTTGACATAAGAACAATCACAAGAAACTGGAGATCCCAGATGGCAGCTTGGCCTTTGCCATCCTTTTAATAAGCTACTAATTGCTAATTATTTCACTCTTTTGGGCAAGTTAATTTACTGTTGACTCTTAAAGAGATACTGCTCTTTTCTCCCCCCATACCTCAGAAAACAGTTCCTTTCACCTGGAGCTATGACAAGTGCTTCTGTGCAGGTTGGAAGCTTTCCAGCCAGTTGGAACAATGATGGCAAGCACTGGTGTGGAAAATGTCGCTGAGTAAACAATATTTTCTTGGGTCCTTTGAATATAGCGCATTTAAAAAATTCATTTGGCTAAGGATCCATTGTGTGTGCTTGTGTATGTATAAGTGTGTAACAGCCATAGTTCAAGCAGCCAACACAGGGAGAAGATCTGAAATTTGGAGCCCATTTAAAAGTGAAAGAACAGCTGCCTTTTAAATGGCTGCTAATTCTGACAATTAATGCTGTTTTGTGTGTGTGATTTTCTGTGATACCCGTTAGGAGGGATGATGGTGTGTAATAGCTCATTTCCTAAGCTTTATGGTAATGTTGCATAGCAAAGACCAGAGAACTGAAAGAGAACCAGGTCCTACATGCTCTGGAGCCCTTTTAAATGAAAAGCCAGCAAAGTATGCTTTTTTTCTGTACTTCGACTTCCTTATGATGATTTTATATTTTAGCCAGACACAGATTATTGAATGAATGATGTGCAAGTGGGCTTGGATGCATCGGGAGTGAGTGTTTGGAAAAGAACCTTGTTTGCAACGAGCTGTCTGACAATCAAAATATTTACTTAAAGATAAGCTAATGACTGTTTCTTGCAAATGCTGGCAGATCCATTATTGAAATGAGAGTCAGTACTTTGGCTTGATACTGTCCAAAAATAAATATCAAACCTCAAATACTAGTGTGTGTGTGTGTGTGTGTGTGTGTGTGTGTGTGTGTATTACACTTCTCCCTAAACAAAATAAAATGTATATCAACCAACAAAGGTAGGAAAATCTCCCAACCCACTTTCTTGAAATATTTAAACTGAACTTAGTATGTTACTATAACCAGTTGCTCCTAGTTGCTGTTAAGAATCACTGAATGGCTTAAAATATGCATTGAAGAAAACATATTCTTGAATTATTGGTGACATCTCTGAACATGAACTTAATAATGTGAGTTTCATGGTCTAATATATCTATAGTGACTGGCATGTTACACAGTTGGTGGGAGGACTGTGGAACACAATCAATTCTAACCATTTGCTTATTGTTTAAGTCTAGAGGAACTGGAGATGTTTTAAAATGTTATATTTCTTTAAAACTAATCTGGTTTCAAAATAGCCCCAAGGAAAAACACAAGTGTGTGTGATTTGGGAGAAATTTTGTCATCTTTCAGAATCTGATATTATATAGTGTGTTAATCCAGGTTGCTATTTTCAGAAAGATTTTTTTTCTTCTTTTTTTTTTTTTTTTTTTTTTGCGGTACGTGGGCCTCTCACTGTTGTGGCCTCTCCCGTTGCGGAGCACAGACTCCGGATGCGCAGACTCAGCGGCCATGGCTCACGGGCCCAGCCGCTCTGCGGCATGTGGGATCTTCCCGGACCGGGGCACGAACCCGTGTCCCCTGCATCGGCAGGTGGACTCTCAACCACTGTGCCACCAGGGAAGCCCTCAGAAAGAATTTTGACAAGTGCTAATAATATTTCAAGAAAAAAAAGTATGGGAAAAATAGATTCTTAAAACACAGATTTAAAACAAAATTAAACAGATTTTTTGCCCTTAGGACTTCTCAGAGTCTTTGTTAGGACAATACAAATTTTGAATCTCTAGGAGAGAAAATGTCATTTTCAAAGTTACCCAAATTTATTATTATTATTTTTTTACCCAATTTTATTTGACGTGAAATTCTTTTTTGTAATTTATATTTTGGATGAGACAGCTAGAATTAAAACTAGTTTTCCAGTTGAAAAACTTTGGACAAGATAATTCTAAAGTCCCTTTTGAGTCTAAAATTAAAAACCTTAATGTCTCTAAATTTTGAAAGAGGCTTTTGGATTGCCTTCACTCAAGAATCCTTTTTAACTACATTTTCTGTTTGATTGGGAATAGTTTTTTGGATGGGTTGGTTTCAATAGAAAAATTACTGCTTCCTGGTAAAGTGCATAACACAGATGTTAAAACAACTGTGGTTTTAAAGACACTAGTCTTGTTAAAGTACTCCCAGTTTGTATTACAGAAGTACTATAATAGGTATCCATATAGTGTGTGTAAACAATGCTTCTGATAATGGCCTGCTTAACTCTAGGAAAAGCTGATCTCAGCATAAGATGGGAAGATTACTAGGAACCTTATTAAGTCTTATTTGCTTTGAAATTTGGAGCAGGTTAACAGTCACCATGGTTATTTCTCTACTGTATAGCTAAGGTCATTCATCTTATCACTCTGAGAGTTTGGCTATCAATGCCTTTTTTTTTCCAGACAGTGAACATGTTGGTGAAAGAAATTCTTTCTGTTAAGAATTACTTGTATTTTATTTAGAAATCATTGACTCAGCTAAGGATTTTGTGGCTCTCTCATTGCAAGCCTGAGGACTTTGTCCTATTTATGTGCTGCCCGTTCAGTATGAAGTGGCTGCCATTGATCCATCTGTATAGTAGGCCGTTTGCCTGGGGCTATTAATCTGGCCTTGGAGATGTAGTTTGCTGAGCCAGCCATAATCGCCCTCATTTCCCCAAGTGACCAATAATGGGCATTTACCGATGCATTGGCCAAAACTGTTATAGGTGAGATTCCCAGTTTTAAACTGATTGATCCATGTGGCAGTTGAGCCTGGAACACCAAATATCCAGGTGTGAGTAATTCTAATGCATGTCAGAACTATAGAGTAGAAAGAGCATTGAGGTAAATGTCAGGAGACCTAGTTCAGGGTGCTGAGGAAGAAAACAGGTAGATTAAAGCACTGATGTTAATGCTTGACACTTAAGTTATATGAACTCATTAAGCCTCATATCCTAATAAGTAAAATGGGAGCAATAATATTACCTACTTGGGAGGACACTAAGACAATGTATAGAAAAGGCTTATGCTAGAGCTCGGATCTAACATAAATATTAGTTATCATAAAGATTAATAATAAGCATTAGTTATCATCGTCATAAATACATCTTGTCAGCATACCATCGGTCTGGGAACTTTGAAGAAATTAATTAATCTTTTTGATCTTCTAGTCTTTACCTGTGAAATGCCTACTTGGTGGCTTTGTTCTGGGTAATAATTGATATCATGCAGTTAAAAGTGCTGTGCAAATTAAAACGGCACTATACAACATCAAGGAATTAGTAATCCATGAGAATACAAGCCCCACAAAATCAGGGGCAGAATCTGTGTTGTTTGTCGTGGTATATTCGGTGCCTATAACTGCCTGCCTCAGAGTGGAAATGACTTAGTCAATATTTGTTGAATGGGCACTAGGAATCACCGAGTTAGTAACGCTTAGCAGAGTTCAGTACCACGGACAGCTCCAAGAGCCTCCTTGATACTACTGCACTTTCAGTAGGAGGATTTGGGGCACCTCCATTGCAAAAGGGAACCATTGGCCTCTTCCTTTAGAGCCACCCATAACAGAAAAAAAAAAAAAAGTAATCCTGTTAAAGCCTGATTGTTCTTTAAGTTTTCAGTGGATGTGCTTCCTCTTTTTCTGTGCATAAAGAGCTATGGGATTCCCTTATGTTACCTGATAAAACTATAAGGGTGATAAAGAAAACAACATTTAGCGAACAGTTACTTTTTTAAAAGAGCTGATTTGCTTCCCCAAATCTTAGAAGGATGTAATTTCAGAGCTGAAAGGGAACTTAAAACTCCTTTAGTCCGTCCTACTGTCATTTTGTGGATGACAAAACATATGCTGAGAGGGCATAAGTGCTGTGTGTGTTGCTCTATTGACAGCGCATAGCGCTGTTGGGATCAGACCCGGACTTCCCGACTCCTGGTGCTATTTTCTTTCCCCTCCCACGAAGTTGCCTCAGGTTTTCTTAGTTATCTTCGCTGCATGAGTGGCATTTGCTATAGATCATTCACAGGCTGCTGAGATCATTATCGATAATGTCATGTAAGAAAGATTCTGGAGATATCGGAGTGCATGCATTCTAAGCAAGGCTGTCTCTTAAATTACTTGACTGCCCTAAGAACTGATGCAACCCTAGCTTTTGAAGTTGTCAGTAAATTGCTCTGACTCTCAGGATTTAATAATGCTTTGTACCACTTATGGACTTGCCCTGTCGACTTCTTTGTCTTGGCTGAAGTAAGATGGTGACACCAGTTCACTTTAAAAAGCTTTTACACCCTTTTTTTTTTTTTCTTTTTACTGTTCCCAGGTTGACAGTCTATAACACAGTGGATGCCTGTGAGGAAATCCACTTAGGACTAACTTTCAAACTGTTACTTAATAGTTTTTCCACTTCCTTTCTTCCTTAAGAATAGCTTAGTAATTTCACTTACGATTTTTTTAACTAAAAAGGAAAATTCATTTTTCTCAAGTAAGAATGTATTTGTCTTTAAGCCAATATCATTTCTTTGTTTTCTTTTAAAAATGAAGTTTCTCCTTCAGTGTTAGCCATGTGTCTGATAGGTTAAGTTTAGTACCCTTCCATGAGGCAACTTTGGGAGATGTTGATCAGTGCATGAAATCAGCTCTCAAATTGTCACGAAATTGCCTTCCTTCAGACTGTTTTGATCACAAGGGCTCTCAAGTGTCAAAGTCACTTGGAGAACTAGATAAATAAAATGCATGAGCACTAAGCTTTTTTTTCCAGGATAGAATAAAAGTGTTTTCTACTATGTGCTTCAGCTTTGATAGTGATTTGTTAAAAGGCAAAAAGAAAGGCAATGATACTAAATATTTACAAGAGTGATTTAGTTGTATTATCTGTGCTCTGCCTCTTTGTTTAATAATGAAATCAGCTAATGTTGAAATAAATGCCATTAAACCAGTGGTAGTGTGAAGGTCACTGCCTTGGCAAGGTTAGAGTAATTTGTGGAGAGTAATGATTTTTGTCAACTTTCCAGATCCCTTCCTGTTTTGGTCGGCTTCGCTCCAAATATAATAAGAAAAAAATACATTTGAGAATTCACAGGCTCACTTTCTCTTTTGCATCCTATATGCCCTTTCTGGCCAACCAATAGCTGGAAGTCTTTTGTGCATTTTTTGTTTCATCCATTTAGTGGACAGAGACAGGCCAATTCTCCCTAGACATGAGAGGTTGAATTTCCATTCACTGACTCTTATGCCAGCCCTTGCTTGGCAGTTTGTTTTAGAGGTGAGGATCACTGCCTCTTCTTTCCTGGAAATGGTTTATCTTGTCTGAAATGATTCTTACATTTCTCTACCAATTCCTTTTTGACCTAAAGCAAAGATTTTCTTTTCTACTTTCTCATTTCACTTTAAAGAAGAAATCTCTGAATGAATATGTGGCATTATCCCCATTTACATTGACAAGAAAACAGAAGTCCAAGGTTACAGAACTAGTTACAAAACTACAGTTGACCCTTGAACAACATGGGTTTGAACTGTGGGATCCACTTATCCTTGGATTTTTTTCAATAGTAAATACTACAGTACTACATGATCCATGGTTGGTCGAATCCATGGATAGGAAACAAAGGATATAGAAGAACCATGTATATGGAGAGCTGACGGTAAGTTGTACACAGATTTTTGACTCCACAAATGGTTGTGCCCCTAACCCCTGCATTATTTAAGGGTCAACTGTAGTAGCAGAACCAAGATAAACTTAGTGTTTTTTTTAAATTTTATTTATTTTTGGCTGCATTGGGTCTTCTTTACTGTGTGTGGGCTTTCTCTAGTTGCGGCGAGGGCTACTCTTCACTGAGGTGACTTCTCTTGTTGCGGAGCACAGGCTCTAGGTGCGTGGGCTTCAGTAGTTGTGGCTCACGGGCTCTAGGGCACAGGCTCAGCAGTTGTGGCACATGGGCTTACACTTCAATTAATTTTTTGTGGTGTAAAACGGGGATAATGATACATTATAGTATATTTTTAATAATGTACATAAATAATATGATATATAGTGTATTATAAATAATACATTACTTTTGGTAAAATTGAGAAGTAAATGAACTAACATGTTAAGCGCATAACAAGAGGCCTGGCTCTTGCTACAATTTTTTTTTTTTTTTTTTTGGTACGCGGGCCTCTCACTGTTGTGGCCTCTCCCGTTGCGGAGCACAGGCTCTGGACGCACAGGCTCAGCAGCCATGGCTCTCAGGCCCAGCCGCTCCGCGGCATGCGGGATCCTCCCGGACTGGGGCATGAACCCGTGTCCCCTGCATCGGCAGGCAGACTCTCAAACACTGTGCCACCAGGGAAGCTCTCTTGCTACAATTTTAATAAATGTTTCCTTTGCTCTTGACAGTAATAATAAAGTAAAATTGGATTTAACAAGCATTGAGTATAAGGGATACAGGAATAAAAATCAGTCTTTGTTCTTAAGCAGCTCACAATATAGTCGGAGGAAAACATCTATATAAAGCATTCCAAAAGCAATTCATATTTCTTTCTCTTGTCTTGGGCTTTGTACTAAACGCTACTTAAAATGTGAGAGCCCTTTTCTGGGGGCAGGTAGTTTCCTGTGGGGTTGTAATATTATACTGACATGCTGTGGCAGCTCCTGTGGCTTGTTTCCCCACTATTCTGTGTTTACTTGTTACTAAAGTCCAGAGAGTGGGTTGGGAACAGGACAAAACAGAGAGGTTCAGGGAAGTAATGGTGTGTATTAGGGTAGGCTAACTTCTATAACAAATAATTCCCAAATCCCAGTGGCTTAATACTAGCAAAGTTTCCCACTCACATCACAGTTCAGTGCAAATTAGTGGGTAGTGCAGGAGTCATTCATGCACCTGGGCGCCTTCCCTCCTATGGCTTTGTCATTTTCTGGAACCTCATCCTTCACTGCATTCACCTGGCAGATGGAGAGAGATGGAATGGTGGAGAGGTGGAGAGAGGAGAGAGAAAGAGAGGAACATGAAGGATTTTTTTTAAAGGGTCAAGCCTGGAAGTAGTGTGTGCCACTTACTATCAGCCAGAACTCAATCACATGATCCCATCTAATGGCAAAAGAGGTCGGGAAATGTAATTTAGCTGTGTGCCCAGGAGAAAAGGGAAAGGAGTTTGGTGGATACAATGGCAGTCCCTGCCCCAGTGGGTGAGTTGCGTTCTATTCTTACATCATCTGTGTCATGCCTATTCACCTTCTTCAGTTTACCTTTGTTCAAACAAACAAACAAAACAAATTTTAAAAATGCCTCTGTGATTTCTATGAGTTAGAGGGCCCATGTCCATTCCCTTTTCTATAATATGCATATACATGATATTTATTTTAAATAAAACCCTACAGAGTTACAGTAGCGTTTCTCAAATTCCTAAGAATCACTCAGGGAACTTGTGAAACTAAAGACTCTTAGTTTTACTCTTAGGACCACAAAATCTGCAGGTCTAAGTTATTCTTATGATCAGGCAAGCTTGACATACACAGTGTTGTAGCAAATTCCAAGGAATATAGCAAACCAAAAAGGAAGCATATGAGACTTTACTAAAAGTATTTTGTTGTATTTTATGTAGTTTAAAGCAGGTTTCACATTTATCGTAGCTTATAAACCTAGTTGTTATACATGAATTTTTGTTGTAATCTTTGTTTTAAGAGGTTTAATCTCAGTCTGGCATCCATAAACCAAGAGCTAGAAGTGTGGTTGAAATCTTAGCCTGAGTTGAGAGTGGGGCCAAATACCCGATTCACAGGATTTTATTTTATTCTGGTCACTGGATAGGAACACTTTAGCGTGGTTTCCCCCTCACCCCTTTACCACCTAACACGGGACACCCTTGATTAAGAGAATTCTCTTGTTACATTAAGACAATAAATGAGTCTCTGTTTGATAGGCCTGCTTGTTTTTTGTGTCTGACTTGTGCATAGTTAAATGATGGCAGCCTATTTTAGTTTTTAGATTTGTATAATTTTACTCTACGTGTAGAAATCATAAAAAGCATGATATTGTGAAATGCACCCCTTTCCTGTAAAGCTGTGCCTTCATTCCATGTAGAGAGTGGTTGGCTGCATTGTATTCTAGAATGAGTGTCAGAGTGTGGATAATTCTGGGCTTGTGATTTTTTTTTCTTTCCACTATTTTATCTGCCTCTTTTTGTGTCTTTGTGTGCGAGTCTATGATTACTATTGAGTTTTTCCCCTGAATGCCAGCAATTATCTCACAGGTGGAGGGATTAGGAAAGAGCTGACAGAATTGCGCTGGGATTAGAATAAGGTTCCCTCCCACCCCCTGCCCACCCCGAACCCACTTTAAATATAGTGAAGGAGGGAGTGGAGAATTGGAGGACGTAGGCAGAATGGGGGGAGGGGTGGACAATTTGCTTCCGATATTTAAATCCCTAGATAGCACAAAGGAGAAACTCCTGAGGAAAGAAAGCAGATTTGAAAACCTAAGCAGGTCTGGGATGATTGTTTCATAGAGCTGGGGATGCAGGAAGGCAGGGCAGCCACTTTTCTGTTCCTCTGCAAATTGTTTAAACAACCTCTTCATCTGAGAGTTGCGTTTTTTTGGGGTTTTTTTTTCTGTCTGACAATTTATTAGGGGGGGAGATGGGAGCCAGGAGCGTCTAATATATGCCCAGCCAAAAGAATTTTGGTGAGACGTTATCTTTCTTCCCGGCCGGGAATTATTTATTTACCTGATATGTCAGTTAGGATGCTTTCAGCTGCAAATAACAGAACTTTCAGCTCAACTGCTTTAAACAACAAAGGGAATTCATGGACTCAGTTCTTGAAAAGTCTAATAACTCAAACAATATGACCAAGAACTAGTGTCTCACTTCACCCATTTTTCGGCTTCACTTACTTGGCGTTGGCTTCATTCTTGGCAGGATACCTCCTTTGTGATCCTGACATGGCTGATGGCCATTCCCAGGGTGATCTGCTTTTTGGTTCATGTAAATAAAGAGTAACTCTCTTGCTCAGCAAGAGATTCAACAAAAATCCTGGAGTTTCCAACTAATTGGACCCATTAAGTCACACGTTTATTTCTGAACCAATCACTCTAATCAGAGGGATCATAGGGCTGGGTTTTGCTGGTATCTTGGGCCTGACTCACATGCTCGATTCCAGAACTAAGAGGAAGAGTTGGCTTTCCCTGCAGCCCATGGGATTCAGGGGGAGTCTGGATACTCCACCCCAAATTTGGGGAATAGGGGAGTGGAAGCAGAAGCCAACTGCACCTGAATAGGAGAATTTCAAAAGCCAAAGCCAAACCCAACTAAGTCCTTCATCAAAAATCAGGAAACTGGGTGGGTATCATTCACCCTCTGGCTGTCAAGTGGTCCTATTTCATGAGGAGGGGATGTCCAAGGTGGGGGGTGGTGGTGTGTGCCCCAGCAGAGGCTCCGTTTGGAAGCAGAGAGCTGGGAGGGGAGGGCCGTTGGCATCCTGGCATCTGTGTAATCAAGGTGTCAGCATTTGCGGATCTTAGTTCACTGATGTGAAAAGAGGCAGTGAAAATGTCCACGGGAATGGAGTGAATGCCAGGCCCAGCTAGCTTCGGGTGAAACTGCTCTGGTGGAGTCTTTTCCTCCTGCCTTGATCTCAGGCCTCTGCTTAGGTCACCTGACATGGATTGCTATTGATGGATAGCCGAGTGAGGCAGCCCTCTAGTCTCAAGTGTGTTTTTAACAGAGTAGCTCTCAGTAAATATCTCTTTCTCAGATGCCTTGCCTCATCCATGGAGTCTTTCTTTCTAGCTGCTGTTTCGTCAGCGCTGCCCCTTAGCACACTGACCTGATTCTTAGCCACGCGTTTTGTCTAGGCTTTTGTGGCAGCGCCTCTCCAGTGTGGCTGCTGATGTTAGCTCCACCTTGACCTGTGGCCGCTACTCTCATCACCTGCCTTACACCCCAGCATAGCAGGGACCTTTGGCCAAAGGGGCAGCCTGTGTGGCAGGCAAAACAGAATGAGTCTTCAGGGGCAGTAGGTGGACGGACGTGGTTATTATCGTCTCCAAACCAAGCACCACGAGGACAAAGTCCCCTCTTTAATGGGCTGCTGCCCCCAGCAACAAGGTTGCATTGGACCTTTCTCAAGCTGCTTCCTAGGCCAGCGCTTCTCACAATTTAATGTACGTATGCATCTTCTGGACATCTTGTTCAAATGCAGGTTCTAATTGGGGAGGGTCGGTGGTCGGGATGGAGCCTGAGATGCTGCATTTCTAGCAAGTTACCAGGGAATGCCCGTGATGCTGCTGGTGTGCGGACCATAGTTTGGAGGAGCAAGTCTTTAAGGTCATCACTTTGAATGATCTTGCAAGTGAGACCATCTGGTTCTTTAATAAGTCCGTACACAGTGGAAGTGGAGGGAAGACCTGGGACTCAAATTCTTAGGAACCATTTGTTACCATCAGGCAACTGAGCAGGTGACTGATAAAACACAAGCCTTCTCATCCTCCTTGGATCATAGAGGTGGAGTGATAATCTTGGCCTCTGTTTCCAGGTCTGATGGGGTATGGTGACACTGGCTTATCTCCCAGGAGCCTGGGAAACATTCAATCATGTCATCTGTGATCGGAATACAAGTGCTGTTTCGTCAGTCCCACAAGTAGAGAGACATGGGGGACAGAGTATAATTCAATCTCCACCATACTCTACTTCATGTTCCTAAAAAACGCCTGTGTCTGTAGCAAGTCACTTCCCAGACACATTTCAGGGAGTCTGCACAACTCACAAACTCCCATTCTATGCTGATTGTAATTATCGACAGGTAAGAACATCAAATGTGTCCCAGTCCCAAGTCCCACCCCCTTGCCCCAATTCACAAGAGTTCCCCTTACACACAAGTGGTTGCTGTGGGTCAGTGGTGGTGACAATACACATTCTTGCCAACGTGGGGCTGAGGCTGCAGCCCCGCACAAGGGCTCTCCTCTGGGTATGATCTCAATCAAGTTTGCTCCACAAATGCAGTGCTCTGTTCGGCCTTATTTGATTTCACTCTTCCTATTTCCTGTCTGTATAATCCCCCAGTAAGAATCAGATCTAAACAGAAACATAAAGGAGAAAATGTGTAAGAAATATAATCTGACAATATAACAAAGCAGGATGTTTAACTGTCTGGTTGACTCCATTTTATTTGGACTAGAAGGAGGAGAAAAAAAAAAACCTTGGGATGGCCGCTGGAGCTCTTATTTCACAATAGGTTGCCTGTGCCTGTGTTGGCTAATGGATTTATGATGAAGCTTGGCTCCAATTTCCAGCTGGTAGTTGCCTGGGTTCAGGTGTTTACCTGGTGTCTTCAGGGATGCTGCATAAACGGCTGTAAGTAGAGCTAGTTATTCAATCCGCCCGGAGAAAGGTTAAAGTGTGGGTCTTAGGGCTTCCCCAGGGACTAATCCAGTAGCAGGAGAGTCAGGGAAAACACACACCATTTGTGAGGGGGAGCCCTCGCTGGGATTTTGGTTGTTATTATAGTTACAAATGGAAGTGTTTGAAACTTAAATCTGAATTTCGGCAGCAGGAGGAGAAACATGGATGGAAATGAATTATTTATTCCATCACTGGGGTCCCAGAAGTGTGGAGTGGGCGTTAATCTCCTTCGCACAGGAGCGTCTGAGCAGGCTTGAGGTCATCTGTGTGAGATCTGACTTTATCTGCTCCTGGCCAGACACCTCGGCTTCGATTAATTTGCCTTGAGTGTAATCCAAATAAGACCGTTTATCTCGCTGTTCATAAGATGTGAATATTTACCTAGCATGTGGTTAGAGGAGCCACATGTGTCAGTGATTTCTTTTAATCCCATAATTTCCCAGTAGGTCTGAAGGGAGAGGGTTACAAGCAGGCAGGAGCCAACTCACGCTGTCAGTCTCCTGGGTGTAGGGGACACGGTGTGGATTTCCCTGCAACATGCTCCAGCTGAACCTGCACAGTAATCCAGGCGGGGAGCTTCTGCTGCTCCCATTTCACGGATGGGAGTTTAAAGAGGTTGAGCCTCTCACCTAAGGTCACCCAGCTCTGAATTATCATTGTTGGGGTTCAAGTCTAAGCTGTTGTCATCCCCCCGCCTTGCATTCTTTCCACTGCCCCAAGGTACCAGATACAATGAAAACATTTAAGAACTTTCCCCAGGCTAGAAAGGTGCAAGCAGATAGTTCAGGGGTTACAACCGCAAGTAAAGACAGAACAAAACCCATTCCCCATAATTCACACCCCACCATCCTGTCTCTGTGTCCTTCTAGGTTCATAAATATTTGTATGTGTAAATTCTATTTTCCTTTCCTGTTGCCTGCTCTTTAGTGAGCGCGATGAGTTTTATTAAAAGTTTCCCTCAAGGCTCTCTGTTAGGTTTAGCTTGTTCTTCTTGATAAAACATTTCTGAGACAGTTGCCTAAAGCAAGACACGGCAGATCTAGATGCTTTGTACATTTCTGTCTGCAGTCACCAAGGCAGGGTACCTGGTTCTATGGTAGAGATAATAGAGGAGGAGGGGCCAAACATACTTCTCCCCTCCACAGTTTTGAACTTTCAAGGTCCCTGAGCCAATGTAGACAGAGGCATGCGTTTGACAGTGCTTTGTGCCTTCGTGGTTTCCATGGACTTCAAAGCATCACTTGTTCCCCTTGTAAATCCACTTGTTGAGTGTCTGTCCTGTGCTGAGTGTCAGAGATTTGAAGATTAAGTTATTGGACAACAAAAAGTTGCCTACCTGAAGGGTCCCTGAGCACAGATGAGGGAGGACTCTGAAGGGATATCAGGCAGAGACTTTTGGTACAGGCTTTCTGCTTTTGACCGTTCACCTTCCTCACTGAACTTAAGATCAAACTCCCGTTTCTTCCACACTTCTCTTTCCTTTATACCTCCGTAGAGCAGCCTTGCTGTTCTTTTAACTGGCTGCTGAATTTCGCTTTAGTACAAACTGAAAAACTTTACTGAGCCTCTACAGGTGATTAGGGGCTGGGTATATAGCATGAATTAGATAGGCCTGGCCCTTGCCTCTGAATGTGTACAGTTTTGGGGGGTGGGGGGAGGACAGCTGTCAAATGTGTAACTGCACAAGCTGTGGAGGTTAGGAAAGAGCGGTAGAGTGCACTAGGAAGGTGGAGTCGGGGTTGCCCTCCCTGGCGTCTGGAGAGGAGTGATCATTTCCCCTGGATTTTAGCTCTGTTTGAACATGCGTCTCTCGTGTCTGCGCCTTTGCCCTGGCTGCTGTGTGATAATGCACTCTGGAGCCCGTGCGTTCCAACAGCCGTATTGCGTTATGCTGTGTAGCCTTATCAAATTTCTCTTTGTTCTCTGATTGTCTCTGTCGTGTTGCCTGCCTTGATACACTATCTTTTGTAAGACTGCAGACAAATAAATCCTCCCTGAACTCTGTACTCCGTATGTCACTCTCCCAATGAAACACTGTTTTTGATCCCCTACCCCCTTACGGGATAATGTCCAAGCTCCTTAGCCTGGCATTCAGTATGCCACAGTTTGGCCTAACCTCAGCTCCCTTCCCATTTATGAAACCCTTTGCCAGAAACAGGCCCTGCTAACTCGTGACCCTTCAATCTCCCAGATGTAGTCTTTCCTCTGGGACTCTGCTCATTCGGTTCCCCTTAGCTTCAATAACTTCTCCCCAGTTCTAGCCATCTGTTGAAATTTAAGTTTCACTCCCTCTGGCACACTTTCCCTGACCATCTCAGCTCTTCAGAATGCCACAGTGCTTTCTAGAACCACTAACTGATCACTTACCCTTTATCGTCCCTGTCTGTAGCTTATATCTCTCTCTTCATGTCCACCCAACCAGTCTGTAAACTGTTAGAGGCTAGGCACCTCATTTTCTACTCCTTGTGGTATGACAACCATGATGCCTGTACAGGTAGATGCTTGATGGTTCTAGGATGGTAGGTTGGCTGTGTCTAATTACTTAGTGTTGCACAGAGTTCTTCCAGTTGCAGGCATAAATACATAACCAGAGGATGGGGGATAGATAGGAAAAAAATTAAACGTGAATTTCCAATTTTACATCCCCCCAAATCTCAACCTACAAGCATAGTCAATGTAGTCCTTTCATTTTTATAGAGGATGAGGTAGGGTGGCTTTAGGGGAGACAGAAATTGAGAGTGGGGGTAAAAGAGAAGAGTAAAACTGAAGGAGGTGAGTTGGAAAGTAATGAAGGGAATCCAAATCAAAGAGCCCCGTGTGTGGACTGAGGGGCCCAGGATTAAAGTCCTGACTACGTTTCTCACTGTGTAGCTTGGATAAGTCACACTTGGAGCCTCGTCTGTAGAGGGCAATCAGGACCCTGCCTTGCCTGCTCTTGGTCTGTTGGGAGATCAAACGAAAGCAATTTGCAAACTGTAGGGTGCACTGTGAATGGAAAGGAGTGTTGTTACTATAAACGGCATTGTCATCATTTATCGTCTGAATCCTCCCAAAGCCACACTGGTGCAGGGGATGGATCGATGGATAGGTCTTTGTGACAGAAGGGGAGAGACCAGACTGGAAGGAGCCTGTGGTCAGACCCTGCAGGCCCCTGCAGTTGTGCCGCATCTGTGCAAATGTTCTTGTGACAGGGAAGTGTTCCCCCAGGCCTGTGAAGGTGAAGAAGGGTAAGGCGTGTGGGCCCTGACCTTGCCTGTGACAGGCACAAGTGGGAGGCCAGTCCTAACCCAAGGGTATCAGTTACCATGGTTACTGTACAGGGTTCCTGGAGTGTCAGTATGAGCCACAGAACTAGCTGAAGACTTGGGCCGTGGTGCCCTCTCTGCACTTGCCGACCATGAATATTACATTCTAGAAATGCCAGAGACTGAGTGCTTTAGGGCTATGATCTTACTTCATCCTGCTACAAGTGAGGGAAGAGTTTCAGGGATGTTAACAGACCAGCTCAAGGGAACTGACTAGTGAAAATCAGGAGCTGGGACTGGAACTCAGGCCTCTGCCAATGCTGAGCTCTTAACTGCTATGCTCTGCTGCCTTCAACCTCTTAGAACCTCAGTCTCTTCATCTGTACCTTGGAGATAATGACATCCACCTCGCGCACTACATGGCATGTGAGGATGTGGTGAGGGATTGGATATGGAAGGACTGTGTGCACTGCACTGTATATGATATGTACAGTATTCACTGAGCATCTACGACATGCTTGGCCTTGCTTTGGGTCTGGGATACAGTGGGGATAGGACAGCCAGGACATCTGCTCAGACGAAGGAACATTCTAGTCATAATCTGTTAATAGAGGGACCTGCCAGAAAGCGGGAAGGGAAGGAAAAAATGCAGCCCTCTAAGAACAATTGTGTTTTCAGAAAGGAAAAAATTCATGTTAATGGGCAGTCATTGCTGTTTAAATCCACCTTCATTCCCAAGTATAAATAACAAAACCAAATTAAGAGATTAAGCAATGTGGGAAATTTACAAAGACCGTAAACAGAGAAAAGCAAAGAGAGTGCATTTATAAAAGGACAAATCATGTCAGGACATTTTGATCAGTATAAAAAAGCAAGTCACAGTTCTAGAAGGTGAGAAGTATGCAGTGGATGTAATATATCTAGATTTTAATAAAATCACTTGAAGGAGAAATGGCCTGAAATCTTGCCTGAGAAATTAATTCAAATTGGCCAGGGTAGAAGCTGTGCCATTCGGAGTGAGAACTGGCTGGGAGTTGGGAGGGAAGGGGGTGTGATGGCAAATGGCCATAGCTCTCCAGCTGTGATGGGGTCAGGTGAGAAGACCCAATTTAGTCATCATCACTTAATGATCTGGAAGAACAACTAAGCTCCTGGTAATGACGTTCATACATGATGCTAAATTAGGAGGTGTCACCATGATGGCTCATGGAAGGAAGCGCAGAATAAGGGGACGGCAGTCAAGGTCAGGAGGCCACGGCGATGCAGGCAGGAAAAGTGAGGGAGGATGCAGGCAAGGACAAATGGAGGGAATTTCCTTGAGGACAATCGGCAAACATTAAAAAAGCATATATCTAGTAACATCAGGACATGAATGAGAGCTAGAGATCTTAAGCTGTCCAAGGGATTATCCTTCCATGATTTAAGCTGAACATGAGGAGTGCCCAGGAAGTATGTTTGGGGATCAGGAAGGCACCTGAGACGTGGTGGGTACTTTTTTTTTTATTATCATTATTTTTGCGGTACGCGGGCCTCTCACGGTTGCGGCCTCTCCCGTTGCGGAGCACAGGCTCCGGACGCACAGGTTCAGCGGCCATGGCTCACGGGCCCAGCCGCTCCGCGGTATGTGGGATCCTCCCGGACCGGGGCACGAACCCGAGTCCCCCGGATCGGCAGGCGGATTCTCAATCACTGCGCCACCAGGGAAGCCCCATGGTGGGTATTTTAACAGCCATGGTCCTGCCAGGTTCAGTCCCTTCCTCCCTCTTTAATGTGATGGTCTTAGAGGTAGAATTACTGATTTTTAGAGTGTCATTACCTACTTGAGAGCTAGGGTTCTCATGTCACACTGTGCACATTTGTATCCTGGCTCTATCACTTAATCTGTAAAATGGGTAAATAATAGTACTACTTTAGGGGTTTCATGAGGACCAGATAAATGGAATGGGCTACCGCCATATCTGGTATGTGCTAAATAAATATTACCTATTATTATCATTATTATTTTCATCATCATCATCACCATTGTCCTTAGGGCACGGTCTATACCTGTGGTGGAATATACCAACTTAACAGATAATGGCCTTTCTGGTCAAAGGGGGGGAAAAAATCACCCAGAGAACATGATTTGAAAACTAATGACAGAGTGAAAAGAGCATAAGGTCAGGGATCTAACTTTTTTTCCAAGCTCTGCTATACGTGACCTTGAATGAGTCACTTTACCCCTTTGCTCCCGTTTTCACATCTACAAACATCTGGGGATGAACCTGATCACGTGTGAGGTTGCTTCTATCTCAAAAAGTTCATGAGTCTACACAAAGCCAAAAAGTGAGTTGGGCTTTGTATTGTTCAAGTTGTCAGCTTTGAAGCATATTTTCTAGCACATATTACCCTGCAGACCTGTTCTCTACCAGCAGTTGCCACCCATGGGTAAGCTGGCTCATACACTTTTATCACTGAAAGCCCTGCATCCCAGAAACCTCTCCGCCCCCTTAGTCCTGGGCAAACCAGGATGGCTGGTTAGCCCGCCCAAGGGATAATTGCCAGACTGTAGGAGTATCGCATGACGGTCTAAATACACATCTGCGGGAACTGAGTAGTTCTGTGGAGCTCATGGGAAGCATTCTTAGGAAGCCATTCAACATTTTTCATGATGCATTTTCTTAGCTTCGGCTGCTATCATAAAATACCATAGACTGGGTGGCTTAAACAATAGAAATTTATTTCTCACATTCTGAAGGCTAGGAAGTCCAAGATCAAGGTGCAGATCGATTCCATTCCCCGTGAGGACTCTCTTCCTGGCTTGCAGATGGCTGCCCTCTTGCTGTGTCTTCACCTGGTAGAGAGAGATCATTTTTATCTCTTCATATAATGGTTCTACCCTCATAAACTAATAACCTCCCAAAGGCCCTACCTCCAAATGCCCTCCCATTAGGGTTAGGGCTGCACTATATGATTCTGACAAACATTCAGTCCATAGCAGGCGTGGGCTGACCGAAGTTGTGTTATCAGGAGAAGTGTTGCAGTGGAGGTGCCCAAGTGTTCTCGTGCCTACTCCTCATATCTGCGTTGACCCAGTCCCGCTTAATACTTTTACTCAGGGCTGCTTGGCTGCTTCCAGCCTTGACATCTGCACTGACAGGAGAGGAGTAAGTCTTCAAAGGGCACCACTTCACAGGTTCAATATATGTGAGGCTTCTCCATGGAAAGAGTGAATTGAAAGAAGGAGTTTGCCTTGTTTTCCAGAGCTCTGTCTAGAACACGTTCACCTTTGGATTCTTCAGGGATCAGAAAGTGACAGATTGAAGGGTGCTGGGAGGGAGTCATCCAAATGATTGACAAGGTAGAGGAAGTAATTGATTAGAAGGAAAAAAAAGAACAAAAGCCTGTGCATCCAGGCAGGGTACACGTGTGTGCGTGCAGGGCAAGAGATGGTAACTAGGACACGAAGGAGAGAGTAGGCTGAGGTAAGGCATCCACAGAGGAATGTGATTGGAGGCAACACCACTCCAAAGTTACACTTTTACATTTTACATTTATTTAGCATCTACCTCCTCTTCGCCATGATCTGTTCTAGATGTGGGGAGTGCACAAAGATGATACCATCCTTTCTTTGTTCTAGTGGAGGAGACAGGCAGTATGTGTAGTTTGAAAAGCAAGGGTTTTACTTACTAGCTGTGTCGCCTTGAGCAAGTTACAAAAGCTTTCCGTACCTCAGTTTCCTTATCTGTAGGATGAGCAGAATCATAGTAACTACCTATTAAGGTGTGAGCATTATATCAGTTTATGTATCTAAATCACTTAGAGGAATGCCTGGCACATGGCTCATGTGACTGTTATTACTATCAAATGAACTAACTCATTCCAAGCGCCCAGTACAAGACTTGACAGGTAGTAGTCATTCAATAAATGTTAGCTATTATTATTGCTGTTGTTGTTGTTATCATCAATAGTCATATTTCAAAATGAGGCACAGCAGAACTATGTTTAAAGGACAAAGGTAACACAGCCAAGGCAAAGCCAGCTTAGGGGGAAGAATTAAGATCATCGAAACGTACTGTCAACCTAAAGGTGATATTTGAATGGTGGGGAAAGGATCTGCAGAGGTTTGCCAGCTGGGGAAAAGGGAATCCTAGATGAAGCAAAAAATAAGAACAAGGGCTCAAGGTCTGAGGCTGTAGCTAGCAGTTTGATCAGCCTAAAAAAGCTGGCTAGAGCTCTCCCTGCCTTCTCAGGAGACGTGCATAGCGATTCCTGCTGCGTTTGCTGACTAACGCAGCTGCCAACTGAAGATGCCGCGTGTCCTGCGTGTTTTGTTATTTACAGTTCACATCCCGGGCTTGAACTCAACACGTTACCCTACAGTCCTTCAACTACAAGGGATTTTTTGTTTTTGGTTGGTAGATTCACTGATTGATTCAATCATTTATTCATTCCACAAATATTTATGGAGTACCTATTACGTGCCTTGCACTCTTGTAGCTACTGGGCATACAGCAGTGAGCCAAGGAACTGCTGCTCTCATGGACCTTCCATTCTAGTGGAGGAGGCCACAGCAAAAGGAAAAATATATAATGTATCAGGTGGTGATAAGTACTATGAAGAAAAATAATAGAGCAGGATATAGTGATAGCAGCGAGAGGGAAAAGGTTGTACTGTTTTAAATAGAGTGGCTAGAGAAGGTGGAGACCTGAATGGAGTGTGGATGATGTGAAGGGCAAGTCACATGGATGTGTGAGGAAAGACTGTTGAAGGTGAGGTGCAAAGGCCCTGAGGTGGGAGCACTGTTGTTGTGTTTGAAGAATATCAAGGGTGCTAGTAAGGTTGGAGCTAAGTGAGGGGAGGGCAGTAAGGGATGATACCAAAGAGGAAGCAGGGTGTATCAGTCAGGGTTCAACCAGAGAAGCAGAACCACTAGGAGATGGAGAATGTATAGAGATAAATGTGTCTCTCTAAATATGAGTTTGTTACAGAGATTTGGCATCATGTAACAGTAGGAGCTGGTGAACTGTGTGAGATGTCTCTGTGTCTTATGTTGGAGCCTTTAGTCCACCAGGCAGGTAGTCAGGAAGGGAATAAGAGTGTAAATTAGGGGTTTGGGGGAGATCAAGGGTGGGTTGGACCCCCCCAGCATGAGCTTCATGAGGGTGGACTGAAACCTCAGTCCATCTGGTCAGTTCTGGTCACCTCTGCTCTTAGTGGCATGGATATCCTGTAAAAGCTGGGGCCCTTCTTTGTAAAAATGAAAACACATACTTGCCCAGGACCAGGAGTTGGAGACACTGAAGGAGGATCCAGGGGAGGGCAGAGCAGGTGCAGGTCCAGCGCTGCTTCATGTGAATGAGGCAAATCAGCAGATCAGTAACACTGTGTATGGGCTGCAGAATAGCTACCGCTTTTCCTCCATCATTCAGATCCCTCAGGAATCTCCCTTGGGGCCTACCCAGTGTGGAAACATACAAGAAAGGGAATTCTGGGAAACATAGTTCAGCCCAGCCAAGCTGACACATTACAAAGCCACCGCATGGGATGGGTGGGTGGAGGTTCCTAGGAAATCTAGAAAAAGAGCCTCATGAGACTCTCTTGACTATTTGCCCAATAGACAATGACTTCAGTTTAAGCTGTTTCTCAGGGCAAGGTCCCTTTGGTTTTCCAGCAGTTTACCCGAGTGCCCAGATGGTAACTAATAGGGAGGAGATTTGATTCATGTTCCCTGGGGAGGAAGACTTTAGTTGCATCAATCATCATTAACCACGGCATCATATTCAGCTATTTGATGCAATAGAATTTGATGGACATAATTATTCCACAAAATAGAAAAAAAAAATTAAACAGGGACTTGGCTCTGGGGAATTAACAAAAGCACTAACGCAAATGTGGAGCCAACAAGCCTGCTCAATGTGATCGTTCATTTGTTTAGTCATTCATTCCCCCAAATATTTTTGCTCAACACAGGCACGTTAATAGGCTATGTTTGGAGGTGATGCATAAGTTCTGTAAGTAGTGATTGAACTTTCATTGTGCTAAACACCAGGGATACAGAGATGGACCTTGACATTGGGAATTTTCCAGATACGTAATTTTATTCCAGTGTAAACAGAAGTATGCCCAGGGATGGAAATGTCATGAGCAGGAAATGTGTAAGTCTCTCTGGACAAAGCAGCATAATGTCTTACCTGCATATAAGATGATGTCCTCACTCTCAGACTGCTTATGGTCTAGCAGAGGAGCCCTCATGTATACAAGGCAAGGTATTATCTCATAAGTGTAAACCTGGGCTATAATGGAAGCACAGCGGGAGTTGGGTAGGGGGTGGGGAGAAGATTCAACCTCGTGACCCAGTCACAGCTTTTGAAACCAGAGATCTTCTTGTGCTCATCCCAGACACTGCACAGCTTCTAGAGACTTGTCGTTTTCACAGGAAATATCCCGCTCAAAAACAGTATGTTTGACGGAGGCCTATTCTCCTGCAATCTTTGCCTTTGTCTGCAGTGTGTTAAAATAAGAGAGCTTCTGATTCAGAGGAGTTATAAAAATAATATAGTAATTACAAAGTTCACTTTCATGACTCACTTTGCTCTAAACCACGGCACTCTACAGGGAACCCTTCTCGGAGTTAAAATCCCACTTGCTGTTTATATTTCGAAAGTGCCAATGGATCCAAAATTTTGAGATTGAATCATTTGGCAACATAGAATCTGGGGGAAGGGGTGGGTGCTGGGATGATGACAGTTTTCAATGTTTGTATATGTCTCTTTAAAAAGCAGGACATAAATTGGCCGATTTGTTGTGATTACATCATGTGTAATGCTTGATCACAGAGCACCTTGTTTTGGATTTGTATTTATTTTTCTCCCTCCCGCTCCTGTCTAATTGCCCTCTTCAGAATGGAGGCTTCCACTGCCTTTTGGCTTCATTAATGGCTTTCATTTTCATTAAGAGCTTTGCGCTAATGGACTGTTATAAAATGCAGTTATTCCTGCAGTCACCACCCAATGACTCTCATCCTACTGGCTGTTTCATGCATTAGGCCAAAAAGAAGGAGGGGGCGGGAGCCAGTGGGAATGAGTGAGAAGTTTCCAAACAGAAGATCTACCTGCTTCTGTCCTTGAGGTTCTTCAGGGAAGTTGGGATCGGCACCTGAAATTCCATGAATGTTTTCTATCCACTCTCTTTGAAAGGCCTCTTGGTTGGCAAAACAGAGCGAAGGAAGAAAATTAGGAAGCCCATTTTTCTCATACTATTTTGGAATTTGAGGATTGTTAGGAATATGACTTGTAGAGGCCTCGCAAGAGGGAACACTGATAACACCAAGATTTCATCAATCTTGTTCAAATATACACACATTGGCTATTATTGGAGTTATGAGCACCTAAACAATTGGTGCTTGTTGAATTTTACTTGGTGTGACATCCCGTATGCAATGGAAGGCCCAACACTGATGGATGGTTGCAGAATTTGACTTCTTTGTAAAGTAGGCTGGTCTCTGTACTCCTAGTATGACAGCTAAATAGACAATATTTAAAATCTTAGAGCTTTAAGTAAGCTAAGAGATAATTAATTCAACCCCCCTCTCCCATTTTCCTGAAGCTGACAGAGATTAAGTGACTGGTAAGTGTAACCTAGATGTTAGCTGCGGCCACTCTGGCACAAGGAGCTTTGGTTAGCTTGACAGGAGCTCCCAAAACATGGCCTTACGAGCATTACTCTAGAATCCTATCCCCATCCTCTTTCCTGTTCTCTTTCTGAGCCTTTCTCCTCCAAAACACCAGTAAAATTCTTCCTCTTGTTTTACAAAGAATGAGCCCACCCAGTTTTAGGTGGTCCTAGTAAACTGTTCCTCCATTCCAACCTTTTCCCAAATAAATGTAAAACTTTTTCAGGCTACTTATAATGAACACAATTTTCTCCATCACATTACATTAATCTCAAATCTGGTCTGAAACTCAGGTTTTAAATTTTCAAGTCTCTGCTCTTTCCACAACATAATTTATCTACTTTAAATAAGATACGCTGTGTGAGTAAAGCCATCATCACGTGATGATACACTTGTGTTTTGTTTAATTTGTAGCATCTGTTGCCCTTCACAGGAGGGAGCAAAGATCGGTCAACATTTTAATGGGCCGAAACCTAGAATTCAGGCTTAAAGTCTTTACATTAACTAATTATTAAACTCTTTGCAATTAGATATTTTTATTATATACTTAATATAGATGTTAGTATTATCTAATCAATATCTTTGCAGATGGAATGATAACATACAAATGTGCTAGCCATTCTTCCTTATTAACTAATACCCATTTCCCCTTATTAAATAAAGGATATTGGTAAATTTCCTAACATTTTTCAGTTTTATGTTCTCTTATAGTTTAAACATTGGAGCCAGCATCTGTTTGCTTTTGTGTTTGAGCATGCAAATTCTAAAGGGTCAGGGCTCTGGCTCCTATATTTTATGCAAGGTATTTGGCTTGGCATGAGCCTGTAGGGTCAAATAACAACCACAAGGATTTACGAAGCCCAGTCTGAGAAAGGTCACCAAAATGCATAAGTTGACTTTGAGAGTAGATTCTATAGGCTTGAAATGAGGATGATTAAATCTTAAACCTTCACTAAAGTTTGGAAAAGTCTAGCCAGATGTGAGTTTTTAAACACCCAGGGGTGATCAGCCTCCTTTTCCCATCATGACCTTAAATTTATTTCCCAGTTCAGCTACTGAGTACTGTCTTTAAAAGGACTGTTCTATCCCACATGCCGTGGAGTGGCTGGGCCCGTGAGCCATGGCCGCTGAGCCTGCGCGTCCGGAGCCTGTGCTCTGCAACGGGAGAGGCCACAACAGTGAGAGGCCCGCGTACCGCAAGAAAACAAACAAACAAACAAAAGTACTGTTCTTTTTAAAACGAAACAAAAGTTATACCCCGCCAGTATTTAAAACATGTATGATGGGATGGAAAAGAGATACATGAAATGAAAAGACAACTTTGAAAACGTTCCAAGGTCCCAAGATGCAAAGCATCTGGAGTAGAGAGAGCAGGCTGCATGTGGCACCCCCAATCTCAGCTACAAAAAAGGCAGAGTGCTTACCAGATCACTGAAAAAGCTTTATTCCCAGAAAGGACCAATTATAGTTGAATGCAATCCAGAAATTTGTGCTTGAAGGCTACTTCCTGGAACAGGTAGCACAGAGTTCCAGGATTCATGGACTGAGGAGGAAGTACTCTTCACTTCCCAGAAAATGGCTGGCACCTGAAGGGTGATGATTGGCATGCTGGAAATTGGAGAGCGTGTGGAGGACAAGCTGTTACTGTATGATGTGTCTCAATGCGAGTGTTTGATTACACCACGTAAAAGTAATTTTGCCTTGAGATCTAGAATTTCAATGTGGTGCCCATTCATCAGTATATAGTACTACAGGCTACCTTATAACAAGGGCCACTTAATTATAGCCAGCCAGGCCAACTAGAAGGAAAATCATTCTGACAGAGATTAAGTGACTGGTAAGTGTAACCTAGATGTTAGCTGCGGCCACTCTGGCACAAGGAGCTTTGGTTAGCTTGACAGGAGCTCCCAAAACATGGCCTTACGAGCATTACTCTAGAATCCTATCCCCATCCTCTTTCCTGTTCTCTTTCTGAGCCTTTCTCCTCCAAAACACCAGTAAAATTCTTCCTCTTGTTTTACAAAGAATGAGCCCACCCAGTTTTAGGTGGTCCTAGTAAACTGTTCCTCCATTCCAACCTTTTCCCAAATAAATGTAAAACTTTTTCAGGCTACTTATAATGAACACAATTTTCTCCATCACATTACATTAATCTCAAATCTGGTCTGAAACTCAGGTTTTAAATTTTCAAGTCTCTGCTCTTTCCACAACATAATTTATCTACTTTAAATAAGATACGCTGTGTGAGTAAAGCCATCATCACGTGATGATACACTTGTGTTTTGTTTAATTTGTAGCATCTGTTGCCCTTCACAGGAGGGAGCAAAGATCGGTCAACATTTTAATGGGCCGAAACCTAGAATTCAGGCTTAAAGTCTTTACATTAACTAATTATTAAACTCTTTGCAATTAGATATTTTTATTATATACTTAATATAGATGTTAGTATTATCTAATCAATATCTTTGCAGATGGAATGATAACATACAAATGTGCTAGCCATTCTTCCTTATTAACTAATACCCATTTCCCCTTATTAAATAAAGGATATTGGTAAATTTCCTAACATTTTTCAGTTTTATGTTCTCTTATAGTTTAAACATTGGAGCCAGCATCTGTTTGCTTTTGTGTTTGAGCATGCAAATTCTAAAGGGTCAGGGCTCTGGCTCCTATATTTTATGCAAGGTATTTGGCTTGGCATGAGCCTGTAGGGTCAAATAACAACCACAAGGATTTACGAAGCCCAGTCTGAGAAAGGTCACCAAAATGCATAAGTTGACTTTGAGAGTAGATTCTATAGGCTTGAAATGAGGATGATTAAATCTTAAACCTTCACTAAAGTTTGGAAAAGTCTAGCCAGATGTGAGTTTTTAAACACCCAGGGGTGATCAGCCTCCTTTTCCCATCATGACCTTAAATTTATTTCCCAGTTCAGCTACTGAGTACTGTCTTTAAAAGGACTGTTCTATCCCACATGCCGTGGAGTGGCTGGGCCCGTGAGCCATGGCCGCTGAGCCTGCGCGTCCGGAGCCTGTGCTCTGCAACGGGAGAGGCCACAACAGTGAGAGGCCCGCGTACCGCAAGAAAACAAACAAACAAACAAAAGTACTGTTCTTTTTAAAACGAAACAAAAGTTATACCCCGCCAGTATTTAAAACATGTATGATGGGATGGAAAAGAGATACATGAAATGAAAAGACAACTTTGAAAACGTTCCAAGGTCCCAAGATGCAAAGCATCTGGAGTAGAGAGAGCAGGCTGCATGTGGCACCCCCAATCTCAGCTACAAAAAAGGCAGAGTGCTTACCAGATCACTGAAAAAGCTTTATTCCCAGAAAGGACCAATTATAGTTGAATGCAATCCAGAAATTTGTGCTTGAAGGCTACTTCCTGGAACAGGTAGCACAGAGTTCCAGGATTCATGGACTGAGGAGGAAGTACTCTTCACTTCCCAGAAAATGGCTGGCACCTGAAGGGTGATGATTGGCATGCTGGAAATTGGAGAGCGTGTGGAGGACAAGCTGTTACTGTATGATGTGTCTCAATGCGAGTGTTTGATTACACCACGTAAAAGTAATTTTGCCTTGAGATCTAGAATTTCAATGTGGTGCCCATTCATCAGTATATAGTACTACAGGCTACCTTATAACAAGGGCCACTTAATTATAGCCAGCCAGGCCAACTAGAAGGAAAATCATAAAATAGCTGAGGGTTAACTATCTCTGGAGTTTGTTATTGAGAAAGGACCATGACCTTTGGAGCTAAACCAATCTGAAGTCAGAACCCTGACTCTAGCCTAATCAGCTGTGTGATTGGGTGAGTCATTTAACCTATCTGAACCTTATTTTCCTCTTCTAAAATGGGAGTAATAAAGAGGAAATTATCACAGTGTTTTGGAAGTAAATGAGTTCGTGTATGTAAAGAAGGTAGCAGAATACCTGGCACAAGGCAGGCCCTCAGTAAATGTTTTTTCCTTTATTTCTCTTTGATTCTTTTTCTCTCCCCTCCCCACTCTTTTCTTCTCTACATCAAGCCCCTATCCTATGCCACATTTTCTCAGAGCTATGCTCCCAGTTTGCTGTCACGCTACTCCTCCCATGGAGCTGGCTGCCAAAGGCTTTAAGTATCATCTAACCCAAGCATAATACCTGTAACTTTTAGAGGCACATTGAAGGTTTGAAAACTCATTTTGACCTAAAGGAATGAATCTCTAATGGTGAAATTTCTGTTTTCTGGATTGCTGGCACGGGAGTCAGTTTTGTCGGGGGCCGGTCCCATCTTGGTATCCACAAGATATGAATTTCTGAACGTATTTTTACCCTTTTCTTCATGTGGCCTTTGCCTACCTACCTGTAAAGCCAGTCTGGTTATGAAACAGAGGGCTTCCCAAGACTGCTTTAATCAGAAGTAAGACTAACTTACAGTTACTGTGCCAGTGCTCGTGTGCCGGTGGGATTGTGCACAGCTTCATTAGTAAGTTCACTGCACTGGGCCTTTCCAGAGATTGTGCTTCTTGATTTGGTCCCTGGATAAATTTGCAAGTGCTAATCTAGTTGTTGCTGGAGAACATCCAAGTGTAAGGCAGTACTATTTTCGCTAGACTGTTAGGCATTAGATTGGCAGGGTCTTGGACTCTGGTAAGTTCCCCAGGCCTGGAGGGAGGCTGGTCATCCAGCCAGATGCAGGGGGAAGGAATTGTTGGGGAGCATGTGGTAGGGGAGGCCTCTGAAGTCAGTTCCTTGAGGGATCTGCACTGTGACTTCCAAGTCCAAATTCAAGAGAGATTTATTGAGTGCCTACTGTGTGCTGGACACCATTGTAGGCATTAGGGATATGTCAGAGAATAAGACCAACAGAAACGTTCCTACCCATTGTGGGTCTTACATGCTAATGATAGGGGCGGGGCCGGGAAGGGCGGAGGGAATACAGTAGAACGGTGAAAGGTGGATTGGGAGTGTGTATGATGAATGGAACACAATTTTATGTGAGGTGGTTAGAGAGACCTTTCTGAGAATGCAGTATTTGAATGAAGAGTACACATAGAGGGGGTGAACATACAGATCAGGAGTTGGGGTGAGAGTGGTCCAGGTAGAAGAAATAATTTGGCAAAGGCTCTGAGGTGGAGAGCCCTCCTGGTGTGTTTAGGAGCAGCTAGGAGGCCCGTGTGCCTGAAGCAGAGTAAACAAGAGGGAGAGAAATAGGAGATAGGCCAGGAGGTAGAGGTGGGGACATATCTTCTAGGAATAAGGGGACCCCTTCGGAAGCTCCCAGGTGAGAGGTGAGGGTGTTTGGGCCAGGGTGGCAGCAGTAGAGAGGATGAGAGTAGTCATATTCTGGGTTTACTTGGAAGGTAGAGTCAGTAGGGTTTGCTGTTAAATTAAATGTGGGGAGTTAGAAGGCAGGGGTCAGTGCTGATTCCAAGGCATTCGTCCTGAGCAACAGGAAGCATTACCCTTGACCGAGATGGGGAGACTGGGCTGTACGAGGAGACAATTTAAGGGGAAAGAGCCAGAGCTTAGTTGAGTCATGTTAAGTCGGAGATCCCCAAATCTGGATTTGACATCCAAGGGAGATGTCAAGGAGGCAGTTGGGTTTGAGGTTGAAGTTCAGGGAAGAGATTGGGCTGGAGATAGAAATCTGAGAGTCATCAACATACAGATGGCAGTTAAAGCCAGGAGACTTTCTGGAATCACTTCCTTTTAGTGAGATTTTCCTGCCTTTGACAGAACTCATATTCCCCCAGGGTGGATTTGGGTGTAGCCTCCTGCCATAGGTGACTTCTACTTTGTCCATCTATCTGATGTCTTGTTGGATTCAGGTGTCTTTGAAGCGAAGGGTCTGGTCCCCAAGGCGGATACAAAATGACCCACAGAGATGTTAGGAAGAACAGACTAGAACTTCTTTTTATCTTTGATCTTGCCTTAAAATTCTTCTGTGTGTGTGCGTGTGCGTGTGTGTGTGTTTTATAATATGCTTACTTTGTGTTTATGACATATAAAAGAAGTTTACACCTATTGAGAATGTGTATTTATAAACTTCTAACAAGGTGGGAGATTGAAGAAGTTTACAGACCACCACCTGGATGAAGGAGAGAGAGGACGTCTGTTAATTCAGGGCCTCTAGGGGGATGGGTAGGAATCAGGAGAGTCCTGTTTCTTTGTCTCTGTTGGAGTGAGAGGGACACCCAGCTTGCCCATTGTAGAAGAGTTCTTTTTTTTTTTTTTTTTTGCGGTATGCGGGCCTCTCACCGCTGTGGCCTCTCCCGCCACGGAGCACAGGCTCCAGACGCGCAGGCCCAGCGGCCATGGTCCACAGGCCCAGCCGCTCCGTGGCACGTGGGATCCTTCCGGACCGGGGCACGGACCCGCGTCCCCTGCACCGGCAGGCAGACTCCCAACCACTGCACCACCAGGGAAGCCCAAGATTGCAATTTTTTGTTGCAGTGCACGGGCTTCTCTCTAGTTGTGGCGTGCAGGCTCCAGAGCACGTGGGCTCTGTAGTTGCAGCACATGGGCTCTCTAGTTGTCATGTGGGCTTAGTCCTTATTTGACTTTAAGCGGTGACTGCTTTCCCAGGCCTGACTTTGAACTGGTGTTTTAGAAGGCAGAAAGGACACTTAAATATATTCACTTATTTAGTAAGTGTTTACTGAGGATCTGCTTTGTTCCAGGCCCTGTTCTAGGCACTTAGATTAAACAGGGATGAATAAGACCAAGACCCTGCTCTCCTGAAGTTTCTGTTCTAGGAGACTTCTGGGTCAATATTTATGGTCACAGAAGGAGTCTCTTCTATGAAGCTCTAAGACAACTCCAGGACTTCCAGTTATCATGTGTGTACTTAGCCCTTGTGCAGAGGTAGGTCTTCCACTCCTCAGTTTATGGGTGAGGAGGAAAGGAAGAGCCTGTAGAAGTGACCTGTTTGAGATGGCTCTTCATGATGGAGGTACAACAGGTAGGGTGTGCTTTCAGTTCTTGACTATTCTAAGCACTTAATGTTTGAAGGGTAAATATTCACATATGACCACCACTGGGCTCCCTTTTATCTGCCCTCCTGTGAGACCACTTTTTGGGGAGATGGCCAGGGGACAGCATTGCACAGGGACAATGGCTTTCTGCCAGGGTTAAGGCAAGTCATGCAACCCTACGTGCCTCCATCATGGTGTTTGGGTCAGGTGGATGTTTATAGCCCAGGTGCTTCTCCAATTTTCTAGAATTTCTAATTTCCAAGAATTTTCTGAAATTCAGTCTAAGCCCTGACTTTTGTCTATTTGGTGTCTGTCTCATCTATCTTGAGATGTGAAGTTGTAGCTTGCTATAATTTTCACCTCTGGGGATAGATATCAAATATGCCTTCAGAGCAATGGAACATACTTGGAAGTGGAGAGCAAAGAACCAAATGGAAGAGGGAGATAGTGGGTTCCCTGATGGTACAGAAGGAGATGCATGACCTCCCTGTCCTTGACCTTGAGCTCAGGGATACCAGCCATTTTCACAGCCTCTAAGTTCTGCTGTCTTGGAGTAAAGCCCTGTTCACTCATCCCAGTTATGGATCTTGTTGGGGTGTTAAGTACCAACGATAATTAGTGAAGGAGGCAATGGAGGTTACAAGAGAAAAAGAGGGCAATGGAGAGAGAAGGGTCAGAGAGAAGGCAGAGCGGCTTTGGGGATGATGAAGTAATAGTGACCTGGGCTGAGAGACTGCTTCCTTCCTCCATCATTGGGAGGGAGTCAGGCAGTCTTTAATTGACTGGTGGCTGTGTGCCTGTGTACAAGGCCTCCTCTGGAGTTGCAAATGCTGTCCAACCCTGCGTCTTAGTCAAAGCACTGGCTTAAGGTCCAAATAAAATTTATTTATCTCAAGCATCCTTATTTATTTTACACTCCTGGAGCCCTGCAAAGGCCACAGTGTATAGTATTGATATTATTCTCCTGGGAAGTTGGGGTCTTTATTTTTTAATTTCCTTTGTTTAGAGCATCTAGAGTTGAATAGATGAATAAGCAATGTTTGGGGGCAATGAAGTATGTAGGAAGTTGGGCTCACAGTCAAAATCTAAGACCCTGAGGATCACTTCTGACCCAATTTAGGCTTTCCTGGAGCTTGAGTACTCAGTGGGGAGGTGGGTGGATGGATGAACACCTGCGGGTAGATGAAGAGTGAGGGTGAATATTGTTTATTCCTCTCCTCCCTTTGGTGATTAGGTTGTTATTGCTAGGAGTGAGCCAGACCTTTCTGCCCTCAAAGAATGAATCATTCCCAGGGGAGTAAATGTCATCCACAGACATATTTATGATTCCCACTAGCTCTGCCCTTTAAGCTGCTTCTCTGTAACAGTTCCCTTAAAGCTGCACCATCCAATAGAATAGCCACTAGCCACATGTGGCTATTTAGATTTCAATTAATTAAAACAAAATAAAATTTCAGTTTCCCCCTCTCACTAGTCACAGTTCAAACGCTTATAGCCACATGTAGCTAGTAGCTAATGTAATGGACAGTGCAGAACTGTAGAACATTTCCATCATCACAGACATTCCTATTTGGTAGAGCTGCCTCAAAGTCCTTGGGGGATTAGAACTCCCTTGGGCCTGTGTTTGCAGGTATGGAAATGTGTACCTTCCTTCTCAGTGAGCCTGGTAGTTGCCACAGATCCAGGGCCACCTGATGGCCAGTCTGGCACAGAGTGGCACAGAACCTGTTGGAGCTCAAAAGTTGGTGAAATAAGCTACAGTGGATGTGCGAGCACTAATCAACTCAGGGATGAATTAGATTTAAAAGAAATAGGAACGGAATCCAGGCCCAGGAAAATGCAGACTTGAAGGTCTCTTCGTGGTGGTTTTATTTCCCTTATTTTAGAGATGAGGAAGTTGTTTTTGAGAGGTTGAGCGACTTGTGCAAGGCAGTGGAAGTGGTTAGGCTGAAAGTAGGATCTGTAGCTCCTGACCTTGAATTCTTTGCTTTTTGTATTGGACCACATTGCCTCTCAAAGAAAAGAAGAGGTCATAGCCTGATTGGTCATCATGAGTTGCTTTTCTCTTCTGATGAAGACCCCTATCAGAGCAAATGGACTAATTGTCTGGGGGTCTTTGGCCCTACTAAGCCTTGTGACACCCTAGTTGTTGGAGGGGAGAGGGAAATATTATTTTGAATCTTTACCATATACTAGATACTGTGCCAAGTCTTTTTAATATATTGTCACATGAGTAGCAGATATTTTTTTCTCATTTTAACAGATGAAGAAACTGAGGCTCAGAGAAAATTTGAATCTTGCCCCAAATCTCAAAGCTAGTAAGCAGATGGGATACAAATTTAGGTCTGTGTTATTCCCAAGCCTGGTCTTTGCACCATTCCACAGTTCTGTAATGAGCAAACCCAGTAGTAACAAGGTGAGACACCTGGGGCCCTGGAGAGGAGGTGCATGTATGGCATTGCCTGTGTCTGAGGATGTGAGTTTGGGAAGGATGTCAGCAGACCCTGGGTCAACCTCTTCGTAGACATAGGATTCTCTCAGCCATGTGTGTGAGAATAAAAAAAGCTTTGGAGTGGGTTGGACAAATGGGGCTGCCAATTTCTTTGGAGTCCAACTGCATGAGTCAAAAAGGGATTGCCTCTTTTACATTGGTGGAAGAGAAGAGTGCCCCACTGACCCCTGCTCTGAGCACATGTGAGCCCTTAAGATAAGCTCCCTGGATGCTGAGATCAGATAAAAGTAAACACCTTTATGCAACCAAGTTGGCTTCAGATATTAGTGCCAGGGACTTGCTTAATGAGGGTGCTAAGAGGCAGGTTTTGTGGAGCTTCTGAAGAAAGGAAACATAGAAGGAGAGCAGTGAGATAAGTGCCCAAAAAGGGAAGAGAGACTTTAGATTTCTCCTTTTAACCCAGTGTCTTCAGTAACTGAGAAGACAGGTCATAGTCTGCCAACGGCTTAAATTCATGGAGGCAGAGAGGGTGAAGGGAAGGGAGAAAAGAATGCTGTTCATGGCTTAGAAAGTAGTTCTCATCCAGTGGATTGTACTGGTTCCTGGGAGAGAAATACCAGCTCATCAGAAGCTTGGTTTGCAGCTGTGAGCCCAAAGGGGAACTGAGAAAACCAGCCACCAACGTGGCAGACAACAGAATTGCATCCTCCAAGACGGTGAGCCGAGGAAAGAAGGACCATTTTGTCCCGAGAGGACTTAGCCGGTCTTTCTTAGGCCTTTAGATTTGGAGATGGCTATTTCCTTTTTCAGATACATCCTTAAAGGAAGAGACTATTCAGAGTGAAACCAAGCGTCTAATTCGGGGCAGGGAAAGTGTGTCAGTTATTTACTGCTGCGTAACAAGATTGCGTACAATAGCAATTTGTTATTTCTCATGATTCTTTGAGTTGACCCAGTAGTTCTGCCCCAAGTACTCCTACTGGGGTCACTTGTATAATTCATTCATCTGGCAGAAAGGCTGAGCTAGAAGATCAAGAAGGTCTTTCTCACACATCTGGGGCCTGGGTTCTCCTCCACGTGGCTTCTTTTCTTCCAGGGCCTCTCCACGTGGCCCTCTCTCCAGCAGGATAGCTTGGGCTTCCTTGTAGAATGGTAGTTGGGTCCCGAGAGAATAAAAGCAGAAATTGTCAGATGTCTTAAGGGCTAGGCTTGTAACTGGCACAGCATCACTTCTGGCACTTCCGTGGATCAAAGCATGTCTCAAGGCCAGCCCAGATTCATGGGGCAGGAAATAGGATATACCTCTTGATGGAAGAAGTGGCATGTGGACATCAGGAAGGGATGAATTACTGGCAGCCATGTTTGCAGGCATAGGAATTGTGAGAGCATGATATAAGGAATCACAATAAGAATTTTATATTTGGTCTTCATTCCCAGTTACTGGCCCTAGAGCTTCCAAAAAACTTGACATTTCCTGAATGACAGGAATGAGAGGAGTATTTTTTGTTATTTATAGGAAGCCCCTTTCAGCATAACTGAGTGTATGCTAATGAGATGACTCTTGATGGGCCCCTAGATGGCTTCAGGGTGGGTACAGTTTGCCAGAGGCACCAACCATGTGATTAGAAGGTTGGAACTTTTAGCCCCACTTTTCAACCTCCAGGAAAAAGAGAGGGGATGAAGATCGAGTTAGTCCCCAATGGTCAATGATTTAACCAATCATGCCTATGTAATGGAACCTTTATAAAACCCCTAAAGGACAGGTTCAGAGAACTCCTGGGTTGGTGACTACAATGAGATGCTGGGAGAGTAGGGCAGCCCTCCCCTCATACCTTGCACTATGCATCTCTTCCATGTGGCTGTTCCTGACTTGTACCTTTTAGAAGAAACCAATAGTAAGTAGAATGTTTTCCTGAGTCCTGTGAGCTGTTCCAGCAAATTATCAAGCCCCCAATTTATAGGTTGCGATATTTAGCACATAAAAATACAGGATGTCTAGTTAAATTTGAATCTCAGATAAACAACTCTTTTATTATAAGTATATCCTATGGAATATTTGGTACATACTTACACTAAAGTACTTGTTGCCTTTTAGAGATTCAAATTTAACTGGGCAGTTTATGTTTTATTTCACAACCCTACCTTGTGGTAACAGTGGCTCTCCAAGGGAGAGATTCTCATGGGGGCATGGGTGGAGGCTGTAGGAGTGAATCGGCCTCCAGAATTTGTAGTCCAAGACGTGGATATTTGGAAAAATCCTCCTAGGCCAGTGCTTCTCAAACTTTAATGTGCACATGAATCGCCTGGGGATTTTGTTCAAATACATATTTTGATTTAGAAGGTTTTGGGTAGGACCTGAGATCCCACCTTTCTAATAAGCTCCCAGGTGATGTGCATGACAGCCCATGGACCACACTTTGAAGAAGCTTGGTCTACAAAGTCCAGAGAGATAATATTTTTGGCTTTGCAGACCATAGGGTCTCTGTTGCAACTACTCAACTCCAGTGTTGTATCAGAAAAGCAGCCATAGACAGTATGTAAACAAAGGAGCATGGCTGTGTTCCAATAAAATTTTATTTACAAAAATAGACGGCGGACAGGATTTGGCCAAGCAGGCAGTAACTTGCTGCCCTCTGAGCGTGATGATTCTTATGTGCCCCCTTCTCTAACGAGAATCCTTTGTGCAAGGAAGGGAAGACTTGCATCCCTTATACTAGAAGTCTATAATTTCAGGGGTTCAGAAAGGATTGCCCTAAATCTCTCATCCTCAACTACAAATCTCTCTCCACTCACGATTACTTCAAGTCTTCAGCTAATATTTGGTTCTCCATTGAAATGCAAATTGCCTGAACTAGGAATCCTTTTAAGCTGATAAACAGCCTTTACATCCCAGAATAAATGTATTTAGGATCCTTCTTGAAGGAGAATAGAAGAGGACCCTGGAACAGGAAAGTTGAGGCTATAACTCATTTATACTCTTGTCTAGGGTAGGACAGGTGGTCCTTACATTGCTCTGCATCTTTAAAATATGCTTGCCAATGTTGATGATTAAAATATTCATCTTACTAAAGAGTATTCAGGTGTGTGAAAGGGCAGTCCTTGATCAATTGTCCTGTTTGCCTGGGACAGAGAGACTTCCCAGGATGTGGGATTTTCAGTGCTAAAACAAGGACAGTTCCAGGCAAACCAGGGTAGAGCGAGGGAGGGAGAAAGTCAGTGAGCTCTCAGATGATCAATTCCCACTATAACGATTTGGTGACAACACATCTCCCCTGAACTCAAAGACGATGAAAAGAGTCTCAAAGGAATATCCATTTTATTTTATTTGAACTTGAAATCGTAGACACTGCAACAAGTGACAAAAACAGAGCCTTGACGTCTATGCAGGTTGGGAACTGCTTCTTTGGGCCGCATTTCTCAGCCCTCTACACAATTAGGTGTTCAGTGGGTGCTTGGTGGTGGTGACAGTGGTTTGAATGGTGATAGTAATAACAATAATGAGTATGAATAATGGCTAACATTTATTGGGCGCTTAATGTCAGTTAAACTGTATATTTCACGTTCTTTATCTTATTAAATGCTCTCACAGCAATCCTGTGAGACAGGTTCTCTCATTTTCTCAAGTTTACAGAAAATTAAATTGTGGTTTAGAGAATTGTTTTGACTTGTACAGGAAGCTAATGGGGTTTAAACCCTCTAGACCCTTAATTATTCATGAGTCCATGGCACCAAAGCCTTCCCTGGTATTTTCTCCAGCTTCTAGGAGCCCTTTCCTGGCCTCCTTCCCTGGTATAGTGGGATGCTTGTCTTTGACAGGATATTTAACTTCACTGAGCCTGTTTCCTTATATGCTTAAAAAAGGGGGAAGTGCAGTTAATAACACTTAGATTGTCCATTTCTTTCCCCATTTCCTACCTGCCCCCCCCCCCTTTTGCCACAAGCATAGTTGTTTCATTCTGCAGGGCAATTCTCTACCACCAAAGAAGGTTTGGTGTAGTTCAGTGGTTCTCCAAGTGTGGTCAGCGAACCAACAGCATCACCTGGGAACTGTTAGAAATGCAGATTTCTCGAGCCCCACCCTAGACCTACAAAATCAGAAACTCGGGGGCGGCGTCCCACAGCCTGCTGCACAGTAAGGTTTGAGAACCGTGGGTATAATGGAAAGAACTTGGGGTCTCAAATTAGCAGAACCAGGTTGAATTTTGCTTCTGCTATTTGAGTGATGAACTTTCTGAGCCTTTGTTTCCTCTTCTCTAATATGGGACATCATAATCTCACAGTTCTATCTGGGGTGAAGTCAAATTACAGAATGGTGGAGAAATGCATTTTAACCATCATCGTTGTCACTATTATCTGCCTGTGGGGTCAGCTTCCTCGTAGCACATGCTCTCCTTGCCTGCTTCGATATAAACCCTGTAGAAACATTTTTTTGGCTAAGAAAGGGTACAACAATATTTATGTAGCAGGTCACTATTTTTAGAGTGATTTCAAATGATTTTATTTAATTCTTACACCAGTTTCGTGAGATAGGATCACAAGGAAGCTGAGGCCTAGAGTGTTAATGACTTTCCAAGTTGCCACAGCAAGTTTGGACAAAGCCAAGGCTTAAATTCAGTCTCTTGATTCAAAATCCAGAGCTTCCCACTAGGTCACTGGTTAAAACTAGAGAGGCAAAGGACAGGCAGCCATCAGCATGAAATGTCTTCCAGCCAGCCCTTCTCCTCATCTGCTGCACACTGCAATCACCTGGGGATATTTTAAAAGAGCCCACACCTATTATTCTCTGGGGTGGGACCCCAGCATCAATACATTGTAAAGTTCCCCAGGAGGTTCAACTCAGGGAAGCTTGAGCATCCAGCTTTAAACTCCCTGGAAGTTATATTAGGCAGTGATGGCTGACTCTAGCTGCAGTTTAGGATCATCTGAAGAGCCCTAAAAAAATCCCCGTGCCCCGCCCCACCCTAGCTCACAGAGTTGGGATCTCTAGGGTTAGTGGTTTCTATTATATTTTAATTCCTCAGATGATTCCATTATGTAGCCAGGGTCGAGAACCACAGCATTATGTCACCTCTTTGGTTCCAAGCAGGCTCACTGTCCATCACGGTGGATCCCCCCTCATCTCTCCTTCCAGCCTCAACAGTGGGCAAAGAACCACCCGTTAAAAACGTCAAGGCATGCTGCTAGTTCACTGCGTGTCCAGCTTGTGGTTTTGTGTTCTTTTCATTATTCACAACCAGAAGTAGTTGGTGGGTGAGGACCACACCCAACACTCTTACCCCTGGGCATCTTGGAGTCCGTCAACCTTTGTGAGCCAAATCACCATTTACCACCAGCTACGGCATTTAGGATTCTCCCACGTAGCAACGTTTCTTAAATAGGTGGCCAAAGCCAGAGGAAGAGATGCTGTCTTTATTAAAATTCCTTTGGGCGTGTCCATTGACTGACAGCACGTGCTCATTAATACAACCGAGCAAGCATCCTCCCTTCCTCCTGCACGCGAGACAGATACTGAGAAGTTGGCCTGGCACCAGCCTTCAGGATGGCAGAAGCTGCTGTCCAGATGTGGCTGCTTTGACCTGAGGCCTTTTGGGGCACTTGGACAACCAAATCTTTTGAAGTAGGGACTGAGTCGGCCTTGCTTCGTTCACTCAATGGTGGTGCAGGGGCAGGGCCCTGTCTGTTATCCTGCCCCCAAGTCCGGCCCCCTTGGCTCTTCATGGGATGCCTGTTACAAATGCAGGTTCCCAGACCCCATCCTGCTCTCAGAATCTCCAGGGGGGCTGGGGGCTGGGAATCTGAATCCTTAACAAGCTCCCCAGGCGTTTCCTCTGCCTTCTGAACCTTGGTATAGTTAAGAAAGCCTGGGGCTTCCCTGGTGGCGCAGTGGTTGAGAGTGCGCCTGCTGATGCAGGGGACACGGGTTCGTGCCCCGGTGTGGGAGGATCCCAGATGCCGCGGGGCGGCTGGGCCAGTGAGCCATGGCTGCTGGGCCTGCGCGTCCGGAGACTGTGCTCCGCAACGGGAGGGGCCGCGACAGTGAGAGGCCTGCGTACCGAAAAAAAAAAAAAAAAGCCTGGATCCATCTGTTTTTAGGAATAAACAAATGAGACCCTTGGACTGAACAGCCCTGGCTTGGGACGCAATGGCTCAGGAAGGGCAAGAGAAAAGGGGATCGTGGCAGTGTTTACGCAACGTGACACGGAGGGCGTGTGCGTGCGTGTTCGTGCACGTGCATGTTCGTGCGCGCGTCTGCGTGTGCGCGTGTGCAGACCTACGCATGCCTGTAGCCCAGCCTTGGGGGGCGGCTGTTGTCTTTGCTGCTTCCGCATTCATAGCCAAATGCTTTCATCGTTCCTCACTTTATTACATTTTGCCAAGAAGTTCAGCTTTTACTAAGGGCACCCGGGTTTATGGCAGCAATATTTCTCACAGTGTTAGAGATAAAATATCAGGCTAATAACAGACGGCCTGCTAATGTGAATCGCACGAGGAAGGCAATCTCCTTCGGAAAGAAGTCCTACCAGAGAATGCAAAGTCTTAAGATTTTGCGAAAGCAGTTGGTGGGATTGGATACACTTTGCGCTTGCTAAGAAGATGAAATAAATGATTTGTGGTAAGTGGTAGCAGCTGCAGAAAAGAGCGTTTTCCTACACCTGCCGTTTCCTAAGGGGCTCCCGGGGGCTCAGGCAAAGGGCCAGAAGCTTAACTGTGGGGTTTAAGGAGAGACTTCTCTTCTCTGCCCCTCCCCCTCGTTTTAGTGCCACTTCTCAGCCTCGGTGAATGCAGGAAACCAGTTGGTTTCTCCCACGTGTTCTAAAAAGGAGCCCATTAAGGGATGATGGGGGACCTGGGAGGTCTGTTGGCAATGATTTCTGAGATTTCCCTCCCCTCTTAGTTACATTCGGGCACCTGCTGGGCAAACCTACTGCTGCCACTTGTTGCCGGGAATTTTAACAAGTAGGGGCGGGTGCTGGGACTTGAAAATACCACGGGTTGAAAGGATGCTGCTTTTCTGTGCATCAGATCCCTGGAGACAGGCCTTGAGCATCGTACTTATTCTGTAACTCTGCGGGGCCAGGGGTGGGTTTTGTCACACACGAACTTCTGAGAAGGTGTGCATGTTATCATATGGAAAGGCTCTTAAAGGCTGTGACTCCACCCTTCAGACCATCTAGGGAGCTTAAGAGGTGATGCTCAGGAGAGGAGAGGCCATTGGTGCCCACTCAGTAATGAGGCTCTGAAACTGCTGACGCACACCGAGATCTGAAGCAGGAGCAGGAGGGGAAAGGAGCATCGTCTGATGCATTGTTGCCCAATGCCCAGAAGGCATCAGGGCCACTGGTTGGTGTCCGGCTGCAGCCTTGACCTCTGCTTTTGCCATTTTGGGGTCACCAGAATTGGATAACCAACTGCCCAACACCAAACAACTGGGCCAATTCTAGGATGAATTCAGTATCCTTTTTATCTCCTCCTAGAAGATCGGTCCCACCTTAATAACCTCCCTCCCCACCTGGTCCCCTGGTCCAAGGCCTACCTCAATACCTCACACAGTGACTTGCTTTCCATTGGGGGAAAAAATGGAAGGAAATGTCAGACTTTGTGTGAGTCAAAGTCAGCCTGAGAAATAATCTCATTCTCTGAAACAGTCATAGCGGTCCTGTGGAATAGAGAGGGCAGGTATCATGGCCTCCATTTTCTAGGTGAGGAAACAGGCTCAGAGAGAGTACTTGGGTTACCTACGTTCACACAGAATTCACAGTACAGCTAGGATGAGAAGAAATCTTCTGACTTTCGAATCTTTGGTTCATCCAACACCCCCCTTAGCCAGGAGAACCTTGCACTGTTACTACACCGTCTGCACAAGCTCAGGTAACTCTGCCCAAACCACCTAACCCAGCAAACCTCCATGCCACAAGACATGTGGTTGAGGCATAGATAGCCCTGAGACTAAATGTCTGCCATCAAGTGGGCAGGGGCCAGTGGGGTCCTCCATTTAGGACATCAGTGGGAGGGGGTAGGAGAGGGTGGCAAGTAGGCAGGGGCTTGTCCACTAGATGTGAGAAGAGAAGCAGTCCCATTTTTGTGTGCAGGGCAGGAAGGAGGACTTTGCTGACAGCTGGGGTGATGGATGGTGAGGGAGAGTGCATGGTGTGTGAGCAGTAACGTGATAGAGGGTGCACATTACGGGCAATTACAATTTGAATAAATTATCGATGGAAAGAAATAGAGGAGTAGAAAGCTGTTTTATTAACCCCCTGAAGTTACGTTCACAGCATTTTGAAAAAGTTTATCAATTGCTGTGAATTACTAGCTCAGTGACAAAGGCGGATGCTGAGAGAATGCCTGATTGCAGCTTCCGTAGCAGGCGATGTTTTATGGGATGATTTAAAACAACAGTCTTATGTATTTTAAAACATCAAAGGAAGAAGAAAAAGAAAGCTCAGGGAGCCTAGTGAATTCACCTGCCCGTGAGCAAACTTTGCTATAAATCCTACCTATGATTTTCCAGTTTTATCTGTTTTTCTTCTTTTGATATTGTACATTTCTCTGGGCTCACTGCCTGGGGCTAAGATGTGTCCTGTGTGTTATCCCAAGGAGTGTTTTACCAGCTCACTGCGTGGATGAGAATAGAGCTCCAGCTAGAGATAAGACAGTGTATAACTACTTTCTAAGCTCTTGTCGTGCTGAAGTCTGCACACTTCCCCCCTCCACTCCCCTACTGCCAATATTTCTATTTCCAGATAACAAAAGGTGAGTGTGAGCCACTCATTTCTTCTTTAGGACTCCTGCAGAGCTCTGGTGATCTTGGCTTGTGGTGACTCTGTTCATGTGTTTTCTCTACCACCAAACTGGAACTGCTGAGGCCTCGGTCCTTGGGGCATGGGAGACAGCGTTCAGCTTGGAATCAGCATTCAGCTTGGAATCAGGAGCCCTGGGTTGTATTTGAGACCCGCCTTGGGCTGGCTGTGGACTTAAGTCTATCAGAAGCCTGTGATTTCCTCACTGGTAAACCAGGTAAAAATGTCTGACCTCCCTGGCTCATAAGCTTGGGTGGTAGGAAGTGAGAGAAGGGAGGTATCAAAGAGGGTGGAGTAGTTGCAGAGGGTGTTTGTGGAGGGGCAAAAGGGTGCTGGGATGATGGGTGCGTTTCAGATCTCATAATTCTATGGGATACGTGTTATTCCCATTTTAGGGATGAGGAAACAAGTTCTGAGAGGCTGAGTAAATCACTCTAGGGAAAACACATTGGAGGTGACTGGAACCTAGATGATTTGGCTCCAAGGTTCATGTTTCCCCCCATACCAGGTCCTCTGTGTTTATGCTGATACAGAGCTAATCATCGGCATCACCTGGGGCCAACATCAGCACCAACAGGAAACAGGTTAGAAATACTGCTTCTTGGCACATCCCGCATCTATGCATTCAGAGGCTTTAACAAGATCCCCAGGTGATTCCTGTGCACATTACAAGTCGAGAAGCAGGAGGCTCGTACATGAGAACTGAGGTCAAAGCAAAGCACCAGAAGGGGCTGTGTGCCCAGATTATGGTGAGGGAAGTATTTCTGACCAGGCTAGAAGGGAAAAGAGTAAATACCGGCCTGGCTCTGAGAATTTGCACGATCTGTGTGCTTGGGTAAAGGAGCCTCCCCACCTTGCATCCCATTGTGGTTAGGAGAGGCCAGGTAATGGGATAAAACAGCTTCTGGGTGAGGAGTGAAGCAGTACACACTTACTCTCTGCTCATTTGGACAGCTGTGGATGAAACATGGGACTGGAGGCACAAAACCGTTGTTTGAATTAGAATCCTCCATGGGTAGGCCGGGCTGACACTGGACAATCCTGTGTCTGTTTCCTCTTTTGTCAAATGTGGTGGTAGCACCTCCTTCACTGGGTTGTGGTGAGGATTAATCAAGATGTGGAAGTGCCCAGCGTAGCGTCTGGCTCAACACATGTGCCACGAGGCCCACTGCCCATCTCACTAGATGTGGCCTGGAAGTTTGCTCAGGGAACATGGAAAAAACTTAAGTCTTTTCCTCAATCTTTACCCTTCCTGGGTGCTTCTTGCCGATGGGGAAGGTGTTCGCTTGGAGTGGGGGCTGGGTGTCAGCCTGTAGGACAAGTGCTTCTCAAAGTGTGGTCCCTAGACCAACAGCGTCTGCATCACCTGGGAACCTGTTGAAAATGCAGAATCTCAGGCCCCTTCCCTTGACCTGCTGAATCAGAAACTCTGGGATGGGATCCACCATTCTATTTTTCACAAGTTCTCTGGGTGACTTGAGAGCCACCACTTCAGCGGCTTGGAGATCACACACCTGGGAAGTGCCCTGTGGTGGTGGTGGGATGTTTGCGTGTACTTGACTCTGGAGCATGTCCTTTGAGGCAGACCCCAAGAGCTCCGGCGTGTACTGAGGCCATGTTACAATTAAATGATCACTTAGAGGAAGTCACTGCAGAGGACACACAGGCAGCCAATTCATTAACCAGGAGCAACTTCTTGCAAATTAAAAAATGTTAATGATCAGTTTTGAAGCATTGAGAGTATATCAGGGACCACATGCCTGGAATGAACATTTACCATATGGTGCCTTTGGAAGCTAATATTGATTCTCATTATTTTAAACGATTACAAACATTGCAGGTGTTTTGTAATAATCTCCATTGTCTAATTAGAACATGCGTGAAACGAGCTCATTCCGCTGGCTAACGAATATTGATTTGAACTGCAGAGCCCTGGTGCGGGGGAAGAATTGGGGCTGTCTGGCCAAGTTGCCAACTAGTGCCAGCCCCCTTTCTCCGTAAATTATTAATCCTGGGGATGCAGGGCATTTTGACAGGCAGGCATCCACGGGGGCTCCGACCTGATTTGGGCCTGCTCCAGCCTTCAGGGTCTACTCCCGTCAGGCAATAAGCTGGGACATTTGGAATGAGCATGAGTGCTTTTGTGGCCTTTTCTTCTTTTCTCATTCCCCATTTCTCTTCTTTCTTGTTTCCTACCTCTTGTTGATTTTAGAGCAACTCTATGTCTAAATGCTTTAGACATCTGCTGGAAATGGGTCTTACTTTAGATATGAGTTACCTACGTCTCGTTAGAGGCTTCATGTCTTCATAGTATCTCTCCAGCAAGACCGGAAGCTCCTTGAAGACAGGCTTATGTCCCATCCTTAGTTTGTGTTCTCCTTCAAGGCCTACCACGTGCATTATAAATACCCCACAAAGGAGGGTATTGTTATTAGTGTTATTCCTAGCCATTGTAGAATGAATAAGACCACTTTTAGGACGATACTTTGTGCTCCTTGGGTGTTTCCTGTACGCTTTGCATATTTTAATTGATTAATCTGACACAATTTACTGAGCATTCATTGCGGCACAAGGGAAAGAGCTTTACGAGACGTGGTTCCTGCAGACTGGAAGCTTGCAGTCTCCCTGGGGAGAGGGTGGTTAGAATGTGATGTGCTAACTGCAGAAATGGTTTGAACAGGGCTCTCTGGGAGGCTGGGGAAGGAGCCCCGAATGCAGGCAAGAGGTGATGCCCGAGCCCAGTGTTGAAGAGCAGACTAAGTGGAGAGAGAGATGAGTGAGAGGAGAGCGCTCTACAAAGGCTCATAGGAGCTGGGACTCTGGGACAGCAGTGTGGCCAGAGCACGGGGTGTGCTTGTGGGCGAGGGCAGGGACTGTGGCTTTTGGGGCCAGGGAAGGAAGCAGAGCCTGGGTTATGGAGGCCTTTGTATACCGTGCAAAGAAGCTAGGATTTTATTTGAAGGCTAAGGGTCTGTATTAAGAGAGATTTGAATTTCCTTTTATAGTTTTTAAAGATTTATATTTCAGAAAAATCACCCTGGTGACACTGTAGAGGTGGAAACTGGAGGCAGGGAGACCAGTAACAGCCTGTCCGAGAAGAGAGTCTGAGCCAGGCAGAGATGGAGGAGATAGAATGTAGACATATTTAGGGTGTGAGAGTTTACATTCAATATGAGAACATTATTTGCTTTGCTTTCCTTGGTTATAAATACAATATTTACATTTTGTCACATTTGCTTCAGATCTGTTTTTTGTTATAAAAATTTAAAAACTACAGGTGAAGTTTCTCTGCTTAGTTCCACCCATTGTTAAGAATCTGGTATGTGTCCTTATAGTTCAAACTTTTCTATGTTAGTCTCATACTTAAGTATTCATAAACATTATGTAGTATTTATGGAAATGGTTACCATTGTTTCCTGCGAATTGGTGTGTGTGCGCGCGTTGGCACATTTAGCTCTAGTTTATCCCTTTTGTCTACTGAACGGTACTTTATCATACGAATAGGTATCCATTCTCGTCTTGGTGTACATTTAGAGTGTTTACAGCTATTAGCTTTTGCAAACATTTCAGCCAGCGTGAACATTTTGCACACTTCTCCCGTGCATACGTATGAGGGTCTTTCTAGGATATATACCAGACATGGGATTGCTGGTCTTAAGGAATACACATTTTCCAATTTAGCACATTTTGCCAAAGACTCTCAGATTTGATTGTATCAGTTTAAACTCCCACCAAGAGTGGACAGTCTCTTTCTCCATGTTCTCTCCAGCACTTGTTATTATGGGCCTTATAAAGGTTGCCACTCTGATGTGAATGATTTTTCTTTGCATTTCTTTAATTATCAGAGATATTCAGCAACTTTTCATGTGTATTGGCCTTAAAGGTTCCTTTTCTGTGGGTTACTTGTTTATACCATTTGCTCATTTTGGTGGCGGGGGCGGGAGGCTTTTTTCCTTCCTGTTTTGTTGAGATATAATTGACATAAGCACTGTGTAAGTTTACGGTGTACAGCATAATAATTTGACTTATGTCCATCATGAAATGATGACCATAGTAAGTTTAGTGAACATCCATCATCTCATATAGTAACAAAATTAAAGAAACAGAAAAACATTTCCTTGTGATAACTTTTAAGATGTGCTCTCTTAACAACTTTCATATATAACCGTGCAGCAGTGTTAATCATACTTAATCATATTGTACATTACATCCCAGTACTTATTTATCTTATAACTGGAAGTTTGTGCCTTTGACTGCCTTCATGCAATTTTTTAATTGATTTGTTAGAGTTCTTTATATATTCTATCAGTCCTCTCTCTGTATATACATACATGCACATGTGTATATAAAATATGTATGTGGGTATATATGTATAAATAATATCTTCTCTCATTTTATCTCATTTTCAAACTTTATGATATCTTTTCTAAAAGGAGGTTTCCAAAAAATTGATGCTGCAAAGGTATTAATTTGGCCCTCCATGAGATGTTATTTATGGCTTGTCCAAAAAATCTTTCACTATTTTAATGTCATAAAGCTAGTAGGCATGACCCTGTATATGCTTCTAATAGTCTTAAAGTTTTGCTTCTGACCATTAGGTCTCTAACGCAACAGTATATTTTCACATGTGGTAAGGGACATAGGGAATAGAATTCTATTTATTTACTTTTTTCCTTTAAAAGTCAATTACCCCACAACATTTATTGAACAATCCATCCTTTACCCACATAATTATAGTGGTCCCTTCATTGTATACCCAGATCCTCTATGGGTCCTTGTTTGAGGGCGTTCTTTTCCGTGCATCAGTCTATGTGTTTAACCCTGAGCAGACACTGCAGTGTTTTAAAAAGCTCCGCCCACACTGCTATCCAGCACCATCAGTTACCTTCTTCTGGTGATTGTTGAGAGCTCTGGTGAAGTCCAAGACTACCATGACCATTGTTGGGGAAACCTGGTTTCCTTACTGGGCTCCTTGGGGACATTTACCATCTGCACCTTCAACAGGCGTTGTGTGAAAATCAGAACACAAAAAGCAAATTCTGGCTTTTTCAGCATCTCAGATATGGTCTTGAGATAAGAGAGGTTTGCACTTGGCTGAGGGAGTGAGTGAGGATATAATCAGAAAGAGAGAAAGTCTCAGAGATTGCAGGCCTCTGTGACACCTCAGCCCTAAATGCAAGCAGAGAGCACACAGCTCGCTGCTGGGCCCGTGCTTGGAGAGCTTGCTGCCATCAGGAAGGCTCTGGGAAGCTACAGAAGTCAGACATCACCTTTCTCTACCTCAGGGAGAGAAGACATTGTGGCCTTCTCAACCCTGTATGTGACTCTTCTCACCCGTCTTGGTTTGCACTGACCAAAACTTCCCAGAGTGGCCACTCCTTTTTCCTTCCGCCTGCAGAAGGGTGGAAGTCTTGCCTTTCCTCCTGGCAGCTCTCCCCTCTCAACATGGCGAGCCAGCCGCTCCGTCCGTTGGAAGGAGGCTGTGATCTGCATGGGAGTTTCTGACTTTCTCATGACTGGGGAGGACAGATCCCACTCTCTGTCAGAAGTGTGCTAGATTCTTAGGTCTGGAAGGACCTGTCAGGTGATCTTGTCCTTCGTGTGTTTTTGTGTTTATACAGGAGGAAACTGAGATGGGGAGAGGTTCAGTTGCTCGTCTAGCCTGCAGTGCTGGGGAAAGGGGGAGGGGGAGCCTGAGAATCCAGGTCTCCCACTCAAGTTTGCTTTTCACTTGGCGGTTCTCCTGACTGGAGAAAAAAAGATTCTAAGGGAAAAAAATCTGCAAAACTCTTCTTATGTGTGCCTTTGTGGCCTTGAGAGTGTGGAGGCCTCCATGCTCTGGGACTAAGGGAGAGACTACATTTGCAGAGACGTTGGTTCCTGGCAGTAGGCAATTTCTATATCCTCAGAGGTGGGCCCCAGGGGAGGTAGAGACTGAAAGTCAGCGGGGGATAAAATAAACTTGCAACAATCCAGAAGTTCTGTTTTCTCATACAAAAAAGCATTTGGAGTGTCCTGGGAGAGTTTATGGAGGTAAACGTCACTTCACTCTAAAGTTATATTTCTTTAAAAGGTCATTTGTAAATCAGACCTTAAAAAATAGTCTGTTTAGTCCCAGTGATCTGCACTTCTATTTGAAAAGTCTTCTAGCTTCGTTTCTTTTTCTTTTTTTTTTTTTTTCTGGGGCACGTGGGCCTCTCACTGCTGTGGCCTCTCCCATTGCGGAGCACAGGCTCTGGACGCGCAGGCCCAGTGGCCATGGCTCACTGGCCTAGCTGCTCCGCGGCATGTGGGATCCTCCCAGACAGGGGCACGAACCCGCGTCCCCTGCATCGGCAGGCGGACTCTCAACCACTGCGCCACCAGGGAAGCCCTCTAGCTTCGTTTCTGATTGACATTAACTTGTTAGTGACTGTTCACGCTATAGGTTTAAGTTCTTTTATTTCAGCAGATGCTACCTAATCGTTGTAAAGAAATTCTGGAAAATCTGTCTGAAGTGGGAAGCATCATTTGATATAAGAATAATCATCCAGCTTCATTATGTTTATATCTTCAAAAGAGGGAAGCCTCTGTATACTTACGGGTTTTGCAGAGGAGCCGGCACAGCGTCGTAGGCATTGCGTTCTCCTGTACCGGCATCCCTTGTTTTATTGTGCTCTGATTTATCGTGCTTCACCAATAGCGTGTTTTTTAACAAACGGAAGGTTTGAGTCAACCCTGTGTCGAGCAATTCTATTGGTGCCATTTTTTCCAACAGCATTTGCTCACTTCGTGTTACATTTTGGTAGTTCTTACAATATTTCACAGTTTCTCAACACTATTACATTTGTTATGGTGACCTGTGATCAGTGATCTGTGGTGTTACTGAATACTATTGCAAAAAGGTTATAACTTGCTGAAGGCTCAGATGATGGTTAGCATTTTTAGCAATAAAGTATTTTTAAATGAAGGTATGTATTTTTTTAGACATAATGCTATTGGACACTTACTAGACTACAGGATAGTGTAAATATAACTTTTATATGCACTGGGAAGCCAGAAACTTCATGTGACTCGCTGTCTTGCTACATTCACTTTATTGTGATGATCTGGAACTGAAACTACAGTATCTCTGAGGTCTGCCTGTATTCTGCTGGCACAGAACCCAGAGACAAGGGCAGGGAACTTAGACCCTGTTTCTTGATGGAGAAGTATTAGAGAATGTGTGGTCGCCACACTTCCCTTTCTACCTCTTTTCATCTGAAAGGCTGTTGCCCCAGACTCTCCCGTCTAGTCCATCAATCTGCTGCAACTAAATCATCCATCTTTGAGAGCTGCAGAAGTCTTACATGCCTCTTTCTGTCCCCTGCCCAGCTGTGTGCTTGGAGCTCAGTTAAGACAGACACAATCTCAAATGATCACCGGGGCAATTTTTAAAGGTATTGTTCCTCAGCTGTTGCAATACTTTGGGCACATGAAGGGTTCTAGGACCAGGCTCCTATGTTTCTAACACAACTTACACTACCTTTTGGCATCTAGTGGTAAGAAGAAAGGATTTTTTTTGTTTACTTTAAAAATTTTTTTTGCGGTACGCAGGCCTCTCACTGTTGTGGCCTCTCCCGTTGCGGAGCACAGGCTCCAGACGCGCAGGCTCAGCGGCCATGGCTCACGGGCCCAGCCGCTCCGCGGCATGTGGGATCCTCCCAGACCGGGGCACGAACCCGTGTCCCCTGCATCAGCAGGTGGACTCTCAACCACTGTGCCACCAGGGAAGCCCTGTTTGTTTGTTTTTAATCTCACCTTGTCTAAAAGATGTGTGTTTGCTGAACATTCTCTCTTCACTGCATGTGACTGTCGTGAGATAAAAATTTAACCACCAGTAACAAGGTTTATGTGCTTTCGGAGGGAATAAGGACTAGAAAATTCTCCAGGGAGTTTCAGGCTTTCAATCGAATAAGATGTCAGTGCAAAGTAAGAGAACAGAGGTGGTGGCTGTTGAGAGGCAGAGGAAATCCACTCTCCATGGTGAGACATTAACAGCACGCAGTGTCTGGGGATGATGCTGAGCAAGGAGATATGGATAAACCAGGAGACCTTACCTGGAACCAGGGGGAGCAGTAAGAGGGCTGCAGCCACCACTCACGTAGGAGCTCTACTCCCCTTTTGAAAATTATCCATCAATCCAATAGCATCTCTTGCCTGGATCATGACAATAGCCTCCTGATTGGTTTCTTCATATTTTTAACTAAATTAAGATTTTAAAAATAAAATCTTGTCATAATACCTCCACCTTTCTCTCCTGCTATGAGCTTCTAAAACTCTTAGGATAAAAACAAAACCATAGCCACTAACAAGGCTTGCATGATCTCACTCCTGCCCATCTCCTGCCTGTCCTCCACACACCCCTGCCCCCGCCCCATCTCTCAGTATTCTTACCCTTGCTTTCAGGCCTCTAACCATACTGGCGTTTTCTTGAGGCCTCGTGTTAACCCACTTTCGTCAGCCACATAGCCTGTACATATGCTGTTCCCTTTGCCCGGAATGCTTTTCCTGTTCTCCTTCTCTGAGATCCCATGAATTCATTGTTCATGAATCATTAAAGCATGGTTGGTGAGGGTGAGCCATTTAGAGAATCACACAGGCGTTAATACGAAAGGGTCTGGCAAGGTTATCTCCTGCAGCTGCTCCCAGTACTTGGGCGACAGCAGAGCGTCTTCATCCCCATGTAGCGTTCAGATTTGTTCCACTGGTGCTGGAAATTGGCCAGACTGATGGTAACCTTTCTCTTCTAGGCAACCTTGGGAACAGGTGGTAGAAAATCTGAACTCAGTCCTGAAGGTATGCCTGAGACAGGAGGGGAGAATTAGAAAATGTAAATGTGGAAGGAAAGGATGGTCGTTGACACAGAAACTGTCTCACTTTGTCATGGGCTGAGTTGGCCCTCTCTCTTCTCAGGTGGTCTTAGCTTTCAGGCCTTAGAAAGTCACTTAATCCTAACTCCCTTGATTTTACCTAGATGTGATTTATCCAATTCACCCAGTGAGAGCTGGAACTAAAACTCATGCCTCCTGACAACCAGGCCAGTTCTCCCGATAAGGAACGTGGGCAAGTCAGGAGTATGGGATATGCCAACGCTAGGCCTCACCTTAAAAGTCTCCAAATTGACATGTTACTCCATCTCAGAAAGGGAAAAGCTTAGGACCCCATCCCAGGTTTTTAGTGACTCCCATACCCCTTTGGACCCTGACCCCTGCTTCCAAATTCTCTGCTTTGGCATTCACCCAGTCTCCCTGCAAGTGGAAACTCACTCCTCGGGTGATGAACTGTCCCTCTCAGCCAGAACCTTGTTACTGGGGAAACCATTGCAGGCAGCTGACTTGGGCTCATTCAGATGCAGCTCCAGAGTCCAGGGCCTGCGTGAGGGCAACTGCTATCAGAGTGGTCAGTTTTTGGCAACTCTGGAGTATATTGTACCAAGTGGGACGTGGTAATTATGTGTTTGTGGCTCTCATTATGTGCCAGTTTAGTTGTCACGGATTCATTGTAGTTTTTTAAATTTTTATTTTTTCCTTAGACCACTCAGCAAAAGAGGGAAATCGATGCCATAGGGCAGGTTTCTTTCTGGAAGAGGCATTCACTTGGGTGGAATAATACATCCAATGACTTAACGCCATTTGATTGGCCAGGAAGTTTCCCCTAAATGGTAGGGGTACAGCCCCGACATGGCTGCCTCTGGGCCCTCCTCAAGGGCCTGGAACTGTGGCAATACAAATATCTACAACAAACAGTGAGTTGGGCTTGGCTTGGTGCTATACAATTTCTCCTGAAGAGAAGGGACTTAAAACTTCATTTCCATACTGGCCAATCCCCAGCTGTGGGACTGTAGGTTTTTGTTTTTTTGTGGGTTTTTTTTGGCAGTACACGGGCCTCTCACTGTTGTGGCCTCTCCCGTTGCGGAGCACAGGCTCCGGACGCGCAGGCTCAGCGGCCATGGCTCACGGGCCCAGCCGCTCCGCGGCATGTGGGATCCTCCCGGACCGGGGCACGAACCCGTGTCCCCTGCATCGGCAGGCGGACTCTCAACCACTGCGCCACCAGGGAAGCCTGGGACTGTACGTTTTTGAAGTTTGACTTCTTTTCTAAAATTACACCTTTGCTCTGTCCCTTACTCATGACAACTTGGAAGTATGGCTTCTATTATTTTAAGCATAGCCAATACAGGAGGCTCCTAACATATGCATGGGATAATTTACATGGGGTGATTTTAATCAGGGAGAATTCCGTTTATATCGAAGAGCTGGACATTAGGTTTCTTAAGATAGCAAGCTCTTTAACTGAGCCTCCAATGTGGTGGATATGGTCAGTTTACATGGGGATTTCCGGGTAGTTCATCAATTGTATGGTGACAATGTGATAGTAACAATAGCTAATGTGATTAAGTGCTTCTGATGTGACAGGCAGCTCTCCTCAGCTTTGTCTACATCACCTCCTTCAGTCCTCACCTAGAGCAAGTTGTGGTGCTGCGTACCACACCAGAGAGGCTGCAGAGAGAGTCTCTGCTTAGTTATCAAGTTGGGTGACATGAGGAAGTTAAGAATATATGATGGAAAACATGGGTTCCAGATCTGACTCTGCTCTTACTGCCTTGTGGAACTTGGAGCCAGTCAGTTAAGCCCTTTGAATCTTGGTTTCACTTTGAGCAAAGTAGGAGAGACGTGAGTCATGTGTGTGTTGTGGAGTGCTGTGGTGCTGGTGGTAATGATGATGGTCGCTAAGGTAACATTACCTTAGTATTAATATGCTCACCGTGTATTAAATACTGTTCTAAGCACCAGGCATGGATTATCTCATTTAATCCTCACAGCAATTCTGTGGTACTTATTAGCTCCAGTTTTTCTGGTGATGAAACTGAGGCACAGAGAGGTCATATGACTGATAATAAGTGGTAGAGCCAGGGTTCTAATAATATCTACCTCCAAAGCATTTCCTGTCATTCTGTTGCTGATAGGATCAGAATGAAAGATCTTAGTCCTTGCTGTCATACTGAGGGGGCACCACTGGAGGTCTCTGTAATTTGCCTTAGCCAGGATTGCTTGTCTAGAGACCACTATAAAGGAATTGGCTTCCCTCATGCATTTTGGGTCTTAGATTCCCGTGGGGAGCCCCATCTCTCCTCTTCTGTACAGCAGCTCTTCTCCTTAGGTGGCTGGGTTTGTGGCGAAGAACTCTTGGGTAGCTGTGCATCCGGCTGGGAGCTGCCCCCTATGCTGCTTGGATGATCGTCCTCAGTTGATCCTGTCTCTTGGGATAAATCTCCAGCTTTGGATTTGGTGAGGGTCAGATTCTCCTGCCTTAACTGAGCGTTTCATCCAAAGCTCACTGTTGTTTGGAAGGACCTTGTGTCATGCATTGTTGAGAAAATTGGATGAGTTCTGGGCCACTGACCAGACCCTAGAAGAAATCATCTAGTAGGGCCAAGAAAATTCAGGCAGGGGCCTTAAAGGAATTTAGCAAGGTCTCCATTGCTCGAGTTGTCTCTTATTTGTCATTTATATGGCAAAACATGTACTTATTATAGGAAGAGATTTGCATTCTTTTAAACGAATAATTTGAGCCAATTTACAGGAATGGATAGCTGGAGAAATGTGATTCGGTAGTATGTCATAAGGCTATAGTCCATTTTGTGGGACCGATATCTTTTTTCCCAGACGGAATTTCTTAGTTAAAGAAAATAATTCAAAGCTGGTATTAAGTCAAATTCTGTGACAGGAAAGCAGTGGTTCCTAACCTTGGTTGCACATTGGAGTCAACGGGAAGCTCTAAAAAATTCTGATGTGTAGCTCTCACCCCCAGAAGGTCTGGTTTTCATTGGTTTTAGGTGTGGCCTGGGCATTGGAATTTTTAAAGACTCCCCAGGTGAGTCTAATGTGTAGCCAGGCAGGGCGGGCTTCATGGGTAGGCAAACTGTGCAGTCACACAGGGCCCCATGCTTAGAAGGGCTCCGCACCTGGCCTAATGCTCCACTGTTACCATCTTGGAATCCTTAATCGTTTTTGAACAGGGATTTCACATTTTCATTTTTCACTGAGTTCTTTAAATTATGTAGCTAGTTTTTCAGCCAGGGCTGAGAGCATCCCATATAAAAGAAGATGCACCAGCTGAACCACATGCACTGGCTCATGGTCCTCTTGGGAGCAGCATGTCATTCAAGCTTAGCACTGCTGCCCACAAAGGTTTGGACATGTCGTGGTGGTATTGTACCCTATGGTACATCTTTTCTTTTCAAGAGACTTTGAAAAACTGTTGCTAAGATAATTATTACCCTTGCTATCCAGTACTGGCTGGGAAGTACACACTTGTACTGCTAAACACAGTGCCAAGAGGCCTGGTGTGAGCCCATCTTTCTAGGAGGCCTCTCTTGTGATGGAGAATTTGGCAGGTGGACTCACTGACGTTGCTGTGCACCCTCCTGCCTTCTCCAGAACCTTGTTCCACCATCAGTTTCCCCCTGTCTTTCTTGAAGTTTTATCTCTCCTTTTCTTCTGGCACTTTCCACTCATCTAAAAATAACTTTCCTCAAAGTACTACTTTTCACCAAGAAGATTTTGGGAAGAGGAGCTGCCTCTCACCAGCTCCACATCCTTGTAACCATTCTTTTATTTTTTTAACATCTTTATTGGAGTATAATTGCTTTACAGTGGTGTGCTTCTGCTTTATAACAAAGTGAATCACTTATACATATGTCCCCATATCTCTTCCCTCTTGCGTCTCCCTCCCGCCCACCCTCCCTATCCCACGCATCTAGCTGGTCACAAAGCACCAAGCTGATCTCCCTGTGCTATGTGGCTGCTTCCCACTAGTTATCTATTTTACGTTTGGTAGTATATGTATGTCCATGCCACTCTCTCCCTTCATCCCAGCTTACCCTTCCCCCTCCCCGTATCCTCAAGTTCATTCTCCAGTAAGTCTACATCTTTATTCCCATCTTGCCCCTAGGTCCCTCATGACCATTTTTTTTCCTTTTAGATTCCATATATATGTGTTAGTATACGGTATTTGTTTTTCTCTTTCTGACTTACTTCACTCTGTATGACAGTCTCTAGGTCCATCCACCTCACTACAAATAACTCAGTTTCGTTCCTTTTTATGGCTGAGTAATATTCCATTGTATATTGTGCCACATCTTCTTTATCCATTCATCTGTTGATGGACACTTAGGTTGCTTCCATGTCCTGGCTATTGTAAATAGAGCTGCAATGAACATTTTGGTACGTGGCTCTTTTTGAATTATGGTTTTCTCAGGGTATGTGCCCAGTAGTGGGATTGCTGGGTCGTATGGGAGTTCTATTTTTAGTTTTTTAAGGAACGTCCATACTGTTCTCCATAGTGGCTGTATCAGTTTACATTCCCACCAGCAGTGCAAGAGGGTTCCCTTTTCTCCACACCCTCTCCAGTATTTATTGTTTCTAGATTTTTTGATGATGGCCATTCTGACCGGTGTGAGACGATATCTCATGGTAGTTTTGATTTGCATTTCTCTAATGATTAGTGATGTTGAGCATCCTTTCATGTGTTTGTTGGCAATCTGTATATCTTCTTTGGAGAAATGTCTATTTAGGTCTTCTGCCCATTTTTGGATTGGTTATTGATTTGAGTCTTCTCCCTTTTTTTCTTCATAAGTCTGGCTAAAGGTTTATCAATTTTGTTTGTCTTCTGAAAGAACCAGCTTTTAGTTTTATTGATCTTTGCTGTCGTTTCCTTCATTTCTTTTTCATTTATTTCTGATCAGATCTTTATGATTTCTTTCCTTCTGCTAACTTTGGGGCTTTATGGTTCTTCTTTCTCTAATTTCTTTAGGTGTAAAGTTCAGTTGTTTATTTGAGATGTTTCTTGTTTCTTAAGGTAGGATTGTATTGCTATAAACTTCCCTCTTAGAACTGCTTTTGCTGCATCCTATAGGTTTTGGGTCGTCATGTTTTCCTTGTCATTTGTTTCTAGGTATTTTTTGATTTCCTCTTTGATTTCTTCAGTGATCTCTTGGTTATTAAGTAGTGTGTTGTTTATCCTCCATGTGTTTGTGTTTCTTACTGATTTTTTCCTGTAATTGATATCTAGTCTCATAGCGTTGTGGTCGGAAAAGATACTTGGTACAATTTCAGTTTTCTTAAATTACCAAGGCTTGATTTGTGACCCAAGATATGATCTATTCTGGAGAATGTTCCGTGAGCACTTGAGAAGCATGTGTATTCTATTGTTTTGGGGTGGAATGTCCTATAAATATCAATTAAGTCCATCTTGTTTAATGTATCATTTAAAGCTTGTGTTTCCTTATTTATTTTCATTTTGGATGACCTGTCCATTGGTGAAAGTGGAGTGTTAAAGTCCCCTACTATGATTGTGTTACTGTCGATTTCCCCTTTGATGGCTGTTAGTATTTGCCTTATGTATTGAGGTGCTCCTGTGTTGGGTGCATAAATATTTACAATTGTTATATCTTCTTCTTGGATTGATCCCTTCATCATTACGTAGTGTCCTTCTTTGTCTCTTGTAATAGTCGTTGTTTTAAAGTCTATTTTTTCTGATATGAGTATTGCTACTCCAGCTTTCTTTTGATTTCCATTTGCATGGAATATCTTCTTCAATCTCCTCACTTTCAGTCTATATGTGTCCCTAGGTCTGAAGTGGGTCTCTTGTAGACAGCATATGTATGGGTCTTGTTTTTGTATCCGTTCAGCCAATCTATGTCTTTTGGTTGGAGCATTTAATCTATTTACATTTAAGGTCTTATAACCATTCTTTAACCCTTTGTAGCTTAGCTTCTCCTACCGCAGCTGCCCGAAAGGACTTCATGCAAGCCTGCTGGTTCCCTCCAAACTGCTAAAATTGCTTTATCTCAGTTCCCATCCTGAACTTCTCAGGTGAGCTTGACAGTGTTGGAAAACGTTTCCACCTTGTTATAAATGCAAGTTCATGGCTCCCACCAGACTACTTAATCAGAATCTCTTGGGAAAGGGGCCCAGCAATAGTTTTTAAAATCTCTTCCAGTGATTTCTGTGTGTGGTAATGTTTCAAAACCACTGCTTTACAGATAATTATTGAAGAAATTGCATCCTAGCCCTTATAAGACAATGTGCTACCTTTCATTTCTAACTTCAGGTGTTTGCTTTATGTTGAAATTATACAGTGCTGAAAGGTGGTTATGATTAATGATTAAGAGCATGGACTCTGGAACCACTCCATCTCAGTTGGAATTTCAACTCTGTCCCTTACTACCTGGGTGACTCTGGATGCCTCAGTTTCTTCACCTCTACGATGGGATAATAATAGCACCCACTTCACAGAGCTGTGGTGAGATTTAGGTGAGTTAATACATGTAAGGCAGTTAGAACTGTGGCTGTGTTGAGGATTCAACGCAGGTTAGCTTTTTGTGTGTTTAAATTTTATTTTCTCCCACAGCTAAGGTTCCGACGATCAATAGGGGAGCTCCAAATCAGATGGGTTTCTATCTTTGGCAGCTCTCCATGTGGTATAGTTACTGGGAAAGTTGTCCTTTCTCTCTCAGTTCAAAACCGTAGTCCACAACCATTTTCCCCTTCTCAGGTGCCCCAGTCCACCTAAGGTATCTGTCCTGCTCCCATCCGGGGTAATGATTTCCCATGGCAGGGTTCCTCAGCCAGCTGGGATTCACTGGCTTACTATCAGCTAGGACCTTACTCCCAGTCTTGCAGTATTGAGTTAATTTTAACATGGTCAAGAAGAAAGCATTCAAAAGCTGGACAAGAAATAAGACTGTTGAAGTTGTAGAGAACCGGTTCTCAACCTTTTCTGAATGGTGGAATCACTGGGTATTAAAAAAAAGTATACCAGCAGTACTGAGGTCCTATCCCAGATGAATTAAGTAGAAGTCTCTGGGCCTGAGGCCTGGCACTGGTGTATCTCAGAAGCCCCCTGGGTGAATCTAACGTGCTGCTGAGTTGAGAATTGATGTAGAGTAAGACATGGGACTCAGTATAGGGAGGGAGGGAATGGGACTCGTTTCTTGGGAAAAGGAACAAGCCCTCATATCTGTTGACCTTTACAACTTACTTCGATAAAGTGGCTCAAATATATTGAAAGAGAGCAGTCTACAAGGGGCCAAGAGGGAGATGGAGATGGACCGGATGATTTAATGGGTTGTCTCTCCTGTAGTTAATTTCTCTAGATCTCTTGAGCTGTATTGATTTTGTAAATCGCTTTTGTCACATCTGCCCCTTCTGCCTGTGGGAACTGGTGGGTCTTAAAAATTGAATGGGGGAGGGTAGATTAATCAATATCAAGATTTATTGACTTGGAACATTTATATTAACTGTAGTGAAGTCAGGATTAATTTGAACCTTTTCAGTACTTGATTAAGTGGCATAGTTGTATTATATACAGGGTATTTTGCAAATATTATCCTTCATGGATTTGGTATAGCTCTCACCTCCACTTCATGAAATAACTCTCCTTGTTTGTGAAACTATTGGGATTTATACTGTAATAGCAATTGAATTGAGATACTTTTCAAAGGCCAAGTCACAATCGTAGGAGGAAATTCTAGGTTCTGCTTGCACATTACTTCTTTCAGAAACACCTGTTTTTTTCACTCTGGGGTTAAATTTTCAGCTATTTTATTTTCAGGAGCAGGAACTAGATGACACATGTATTTAAAAAATTCTGTTCTTTGTGGAAAATTTGCCTATCGCTTTTAAAAAGTCAATAACTACTTTGTTTAATTAAATAATTAATGCCTGTCCTTTCACCAAGAAGGATTTACGCTATCTTTTTCAAAGGGCAAACATGAGAACACTTCAAACACAGCCTGTACTTAATGGGGATGTTGTTCATATCATTATGCATGAGCAGGGCTTACCGTCAAGAAGGGAAGAATTTTGAGTTGTCTAGTCATGGTGAGGCGATGCACCTAATCATCCACTTCCCTATCTCTCTTGGTGCTCTTGTGAAAAAGAATTAAATGTGTCTCTAAGAATTACAGCCTCGTTTTGTAGGGTATAAGGTGGATCCAAGCTTACAATTCTCCCTGGGATCTGTACACATGACATTGGACTTGGTTAACTGCTGACAGACCCTCTAAAATGATGAAAGGATGCTATGTGCACATGGGGGATTGTGGTAGTGTAGGACACTGTTGAGGGAGGCCTTTTGGTTGTTTCCCCAAGGACAGAGTTTAGTGAAATGTGAGCTTCAGAGAGCCAGATTGCTCGGGTATGACTCAAGGCCACAGCTAGTGCATGAGATAAGTTAGATTGGAACAAGAGTGTCCTCTTCCTTGGTAAAGAAGTAAGATCCTCTTGTCAAGGACTTCTGGTTCCTTTTTGCTCCTCACCCACTTCATTAGGGTGTCCTTGAGTCAATAAGGTCGTTTTTGCTGCTGGCTGCCAGCTGCCTACCCGCTGTCCCTCCTCCAACCTGGCCAGGGTTTGTTGCTTTGTTTTCACTGCTCGTTACCCATGACTTCTTGGCAAGGGCTTGCAGGGCATGAGTATCCACTCTGCGTGACCCACCACGAAGCACTTCTCTAACCTTTGGTGTTGGTAAGCGCTTGCCAAGCCTGACTCTTAAGTACTTGGCAAATGTTAGCTATGCCTCATCTATTTCCTTTTTAAGACGGGCTAAGCAAGGGCAAGAAGAGTGAATGATAATGACAGTGAGGAAGGTAACTATTTATTGAGAACCTATTATGTGCCAGGTCCTGGATTACATCAGGCATAGCTGTTGTTTCATTAAAGCTTCATAAACATAATACAAAGTAACATTATTGTCCTTACTTTACCTATGATGAAACTGAGGCATGTACAGGTTGATTAAATTACCTGAAAATTGTCAGTGTCAGAGCCGTAGCTTGAACTCAGCCCTGACTTCAAAGCCCACTGTAATGCTCTGCCCAGACCTTGACTATTAAGCCCCTGGTTAGGTGCTCTGTGCCTGATTGGAGAGTCTGCTGTGCGTTCTATACTATAGGCTTGCTCCTTCATGTATCCACTGTGAGCCTACCCTCTCAAGGCTCTTGATTAAAGGAATAAAAATCTAGAATCTTTTAGGGCTTCTCTTGCCCTGTGTTGTCCTAAGCTGCTCTCGAGGTTTCCTGGAAGACAGCGTAGATAACAGGCTCATTGTTTTAGAGAATCTCCCTTCTTAAATTCTTGCCACGTTTCCCTCTATGGAGCCCTCCTGCAGCCCAATCTAGTTAGGACTGTGGGAAGTCTCTTTGCCCACAGTTCTTTATTTTTATACTTCTTGCATAGCCCCTGGGAAGTGGGTAGGGCAGGCATTACTGTCCCTGTCCCATAGATAAGGACACTGAGATACAAAGGGCCGGGTTGACTTTATTGAAGAGTCGGTTCTGGCTATTGTAACTCATAGCCTGAGGTCTTGTCCCCACATCACACAGGCTCCCGGTCACCTCCTTAAGCAGCCATATGTGCTCACTTGTGCAGGTAAAGTAGGATTTCATTTCTTCTCTAATTTGTACCCTAACCCAGAGTAAGCTCTCAGTACGTGGTAGCTATGATAATACCACCAATCAAGTAGTAGCAGTCATTAGGAGGAATGATGCTGTCACCCATGCAGGTTACCTGGGCTGATGATTTGCAGAACAAGTTAGATCTGAGAGGACTTTCTCTCTTCTTTTGCTACCCAGCTGGTTATCAGGTCATTGTTGTGCTTAGCAATTTGCTTTTAATTAAAGTGCATGCTTAACAAAAAATTATATATTTAAAATTAATGCCTACCTGTTGTTGAAAATATTGATACTGTGGGAAAACATAAAATATTGATACTGGGAAAACAAAATATTGATACTATGGGTACTCACCCATAATCCTACTATCCAGACACAACAACTTTTATCATGTATGTATTGTATTTCCTTCCTGTCTTTTTTCCTACATGGGCTCAAGCTTAGGAAGACACAGGGTGAGGTCCTCAGCTTGACACCAGTTATTCAGGGTCTACGATCAAAGTTGTCTCTTGCCCCTCCACAGTCCTTTGGGTAAGAGGTTCTCTGTAGCAGCAGGGACAGGTCTTCAAACAACCCAGTGGGCTCTTTGCCACTGTCTGACTCTCATTGCTGATGCTCTCTGACTGGACAATTTCAGCCCCTTTAGTTAAAATGTGCTGGAAAAAATAATAAAATGTGCTGGAAACTTCTGTTTCCTGAATACTAACCAGCATTTTTCTTTATATTGCTGCTCTGTACTTCTGGGCAGTTGGTAGAACCAGGTATACTTACAAAAATATTCATATCTCAGAAAGACAGAGTTGGTGTCCTGGCTCTTTTTTGCTTAGTTGATAGTAATCTAAGACCTGCCTTGGCTCCTGGAAGTTGCTAACCTCTATGGGCTAAATAAAACCAATCAATAAATCACTCTCCATCCTTTGAGGGTTGAAGAAGCTCAATACTTATGATGTTCTACTAGACACCTCATTCTCATCCTCCAGTAATATAGATCGTGTGCTTACAGTTGACAGTCAACAGTCGTTTTTTGGCCATCAACTATTCTGTGCTCACCTTGTGTGTGATATGTGGCGTTATCTCTCAAGAGAAACAGAGACCAAAGCATAAAGGATTTGGTTCAGTTGAAACCAAGCCTTCGGTAAGGTTATTTTTATTTTTTATTTTTTTTGAATAAGAAAGAAATAAGCTGGCAGCTGTGCATTTGGAACTTCTTGGTATTTTTCTGATTCTGGTCCTGATTTCATTTGGATTTTCCCTAAGTTGAAGTTTACTTTTGCCTCTCAAAGGTTTTCTTCCAAGGTGTAGATGATGCAAATTGATTATGTAAACAAAGCTGTTGAGAACATGGGTACTTATTGCAACACTAAAGATAAATATTCCCTTTATTCCCAAGACTAAGTAGGTTTTCAACAAAAGTCTGGGGAGTGACTTTAAAAGGTCTTATAAGTACCTATTGCTTACAAACAATTGATTTGCTAATTACAAGCCTCTCCTATTTAGTCATTGAAGCTGTTACTCCAAAAATTTTAGCAGGTAGCCCTTTGGCAGTTTTAGGTATGGGAAAGTAAGAAAATTACCATTTAAAATACCATTATTTAGTCTTTTTACTAAATTGGGTTGGCCTTCCTTATCCCTTATCCCATTCAGATTGCTTGAGGATTTTATAATTGGACATGCAAAGTGAAACATGTTTTACATGGGAAAAATTCAAGAGTACTTAAAAAAAAATTGGAAACAACAGCAGCTACTAGGGTGCAGAGCATGGGAATGCTGGGAGCCCAGCCTCAGTTTATGACCAGAAATGCCTGAAGTTAAACATTCACATGCCTCCTAAAATGGAATGTGAGAAACTGGAGATGTAAAACTGCTATGGATATGGCCATCTGCTATGGATTTAGACAATATTGAACTGTGATGAGCTCCTAAGCCCCTGAGAACAGGTTTCTGAGCTTTTAGGGGGTCCTGAGGAAGACTGAGGATATGGTCATGAGAGGCTACATCCCAACCACTAGAACTCCTAGTTGAGCTATAAATAGGGGCAGAGCCACAGAGTGAACATGGTTTGTTAATGTTCTATAAATTACTCCTTACCTGGGATTACATGCTGGTCTCCCAAGTTGGGCCAGCGCTCCAGGTAAGCAGATACACTCAATGAATTGGGAGTCAGAAGATCCAGGTTCCAGCCCCAGTTCTGTAGGTTCTGGGGTCCCTGGATCAATCACTTAATCTTCTTTGGATCTCAGTTTATTGCCCTGTGAAATGGATTCTCTTCATCCCTCCCTACTTTGTAGATGGGAAAAACGAGGCTCAGAGAGTTTAAATCACCTGTCCGACATGACATAGCTATTAAATGGCAGAGCTAACTACCAGATGTAGTAGTGCTTTGTCAGTAAAGGTTTATTCAAAGGAAAATGCTATTATTATATGTGTGAAGGCAGTCTTCAGAATCCTAGCTAGACTAGACGTCTATATGTGGCCTCCCTTTCCTGCTTGTAGACTTCCTAGTACCTCGTATGCACTTGCTGTTCTATCCTTTCACCTTCCCTCATCCCACTTCCTTACCTGTCCTCTCTTGGATCTGCTGCTTTGGGCAGTTTTTGGTTTCTAATTATGCCATTGAGCCCTTCCTGTGTGTTCCTTCAAAATATGTCTTCCTAGTCTGCTCTCTGCTTTTATGATAACTTTGAGTTACTTTATTAACTAAATGGCTCATGTTGGGCCATTTGTATTTTAACAGATGTTTATTGGCAATATTTTGACCCAGAGTCCAAGACAGAGCAGAGTGTATTTGGGAAGCTAGGAGTTTTTTGACTCCGGTCAAAGTTTATAAGCTCTCATAGCTTCTGTTAAAGGAGATGGCTTCACTTTGCTGTAGGGTCTAGTTACGTGTAACTGATGATGTTATGGGACTAGTTCAAAGAAGAAAGATGTATAAGCAAAAGACAAAGACATTGTTAAAAGAATAAAGCTCAATAATTCTAATTAGCAAATTTTAAGCACTACTTGGAAAGGGGGTCTGTGTCCTTACTATCATGTTTAAAAGAAAAAGTCACACTGTAAGTCTGCTCATGTTAAATATATCACTGAAAAAAGCAAATTAAGGTATTTGGGGTCATTTTTTCCCCTCACTGCTCGTTTGTCACCAATCCAGCCAATGCTACTTTCTGAGGATCTCTTATAGCTATTCCAACCTCTTAAGCTATTATCCACAATGCCAAGGCTGAGATCACGCCATTGTCCTGACCATCTCTCTTGGTCTTCCATTTCCCTGTCTGCAACCCTTCTTTGCTCCAGTCATTTCAACATAATAATCTGGACTCTAAACTTAGTTTTCCTGTCTCAACTCTTGATACCCACCCAATCAGCTCATGTTCCAGCCACACAAAACTTACTGACTTTATCCTGATTTTACTAGTACACTTTTTGTGTGTACTGCACGTAAGGTTCCCTCTTTCTTTACCTCTCTGTTTTGTAGCTGCCTCCTCATCCTTCCAGATGTGGCTCAGATGTTATCTCCTTGGGATGCTTTCTCTGAAATTGTTAAGTGGCTCTTACAACTTTTATTGCATTCATTATAGCACTTGTCACATTTTATTGTGATTATTTGCTTTAGTCATCTCCACTCACCTCTAGACTCTAAGTTTTCTCCAGTACCTATCTCAATGACTAATAAGAAAATGTGTCTTGTAAATAAATGAATAAATGAGCAAATGAAAGCATGATGAACAAATCTCAATTTTACATCATTCTCATACTTGGAGCAAATTAAATCATTCTACTAAACTTAAAGTCTATAGCCTACATACAAGAAGAGGAAAGTAACGGGAAGAGGGAGAATCACTGATGTACCTTGATTACCTATAGAGGTCTAAGATTGGGCCTAACTGTAAACTTTGGGAGCAGTGCTTACAAGCCTGAGGTAAAGGTATGAATGGATGAAGCTCCTTCCACATTGTGGTTTTTTGTTTTTGTTTTTAAATTTTTATTGGAGTGTAGTTGATTTACAATGTTGTGTTAGTTTCAGGTGTACAGCAAAGTGAATCAGTTATTCAAATACATATATCCACTCTTTTTTAGATTCTTTTCCCATATAGGCCATTACAGAGTATTAAGTAGAGTTCCCTGTGCTATACAGTAGGTCCTTGTTAGTTATCTATTTTATATATAGTAGTGTGTATATGTAAATCCCAATCTCTCAATGTTATGGTTACCCCCTGGTAACCATAAGTTTTTCTACACCTGTAACTCTATTTCTGTTTTTTAGGTAAGTTCATTTGTACCCTTTTTTTAGATTCCACATATAAGTGATATCATATGATTCTTGTTTTTCTCTGTCTGACTTACTTCACTCAGTATGACAATCTCTAGGTCCATCCATGTTGCTGCAAATGGCATTATTTCATTCTTTTTTATGGCTGAGTAATATCCCATTGTATATATGTACTGCATCTTCTTTATTCATTCCTCTGTTGATGGACATTTAGATTGCTTCCGTGTCCTAGCTATTGTAAATAGTGCTGCAGTGAACATTGGGGTGCATGTATCTTTTCAAATTATGGTTTTCTTAGGATATATGACCAGGAGTGGGATTGCTGGATCATATGGTAGCTCTATTTTTAGTTCTTTAAGGAATCTCCATACTATTCTCCATAGTGGCTGTACCAATTTACATTTTCACCAACAGTGTAGGAGGGTTCCCTTTTCTCTACACCCTCTCCAGCATTTATTGTTTGTAGACTTTTTGATGATGGCCATTCTGACCGGTGGGAGGTGATACCTCATTGTAGTTTTGATTCGCATTTCTCTAATGATTAGTGATGTTGAGAATCTTTTCATGTGCTTTTTAGCCACCTGTATGTCTTCTTTGATTGTGTTGTAAACAATGGAAAGGGCATCAGTCAACAAAAGAATTAATCCAGCAAATTGCAGAGTATCTACTTTTGATACCAGTGTGAAGGCAAAAATTAGATTACCTTGATTTTCAGAGTTTATCTGGGAAGTTAGATTTACAAAAATGACGAATACTTACATAGTGACTAGTATGTATCAGGTATTATTCTAAGCTATAATTATGTTAATATGTTTGATACTCACTGAAACCATAGATGATAGGCACTAGTATTGTCCCTCATTTTACAGGAAATGTAGGCACACTGAGTGACTGGCCTAATGTCTTGGGTAGTGATGACTAGGCCTTCTGCTTTCAGAGTCTGTCTCTTGATACTGTGACATACACACAGGGACATAATTATACTCCACAGAACTGCAGAACAATATGAGAGAATGTGGTATAGAGGAAAGCATATTTTCTATGGAGTCAGATAGTCCTAGATTTAATTTTTGGTTTTATCACTTACAAGATATTGGTGCTCTACATGTGATTAGAGTTCTTTGAGATCATCTAAAGATTAAGGATATGATAACGTATGTTTAAAACATTGTGCATTTAAACACACTTAGTAGGTGTTCAAATATTTATTTCTGACTTTTTTTCCTCAATAAACAGTTCTCTTCCCCTTCCTTTTGAATAAAATTAGGTAAAAAATGTGTGCTAATGAAAAATAAATGGCAGTGTATCATAATGCATAAGACATTAGAAGAGGCAAGTAGGAAAGACTAGGGCAGGAAGCTTAGGTGGAATAATGAATCAGTTCTGGGTTAACGCACCTAAGACTCTATCAAATATTCATGGTATTACCATGGCTCTGGGCTTCCTGAAAAGGAAGTATCTAAACTGGTGTTCAGTCTCAAGACCCAGATAACCTTGTCCTGTTTCAACCCTGAACTTTAACATTTGAAGTATCTCAAGTATATTAAACATTAGAGGTCAGGGATGCTACGTGCAAAGGAAAAGGGAGCCTTTATAGTGGAGATGTGTGTTTCTCTGAGGTCAGAGGGGACAGTGGTCATCAGGAGGGCGGGAGCAGGAGGGCTGAGATGGGAAAGGTGATGCTTAAGAGTGCAACAGCCCTAGGCAGTTAGTAATGAAGCAGATGCCGCAGAGGAAGCACAGACAGCACAGCAGCAGCCCGCGGAAACTATCTTTTGCTTTTGGTCCTTAATGTCCTTTTTTTTTTTTTTAAGAAGATGTTGGGGGTAGGAGTTTGTTAATTATTTATTTTTGCTGTGTTGGGTCTTTGTTTCTGTGCAAGGGCTTTCTGTAGTTGTGGCAAGTGGGGGCCACTCTTCATCGCGGTGCGCGGGCCTCTCACCATCGCGGCCTCTCTTGTTGTGGAGCACAGGCTCCAGATGCGCAGGCTCAGTAGTTGTGGCTCACGGGCCTAGTTGCTCCGCGGCATGTGGGATCCTCCCAGACCAGGGCTCGAACCCGTGTCCCCTGCATTAGCAGGCAGATTCTCAACCACTGCCCCACCAGGGAAGCCCTTAATGTCCTCTTTTTGAGCTGATGAGCAGGTATTCCACCGGTGTGGAGACAGCTTAATGCAAACCAGCTGTGTTTTAAATATATAAACCCTCACCGGAAATGTGTAAACCAGGGACAAAGCCATGTGGTTGTGTATCCTTGGTAACTGCAAATTATAGCTGTTCATGGAGACAGCACTTGTATTATGGGTATCTCCTGGATGAAACAGGATTTGAAAAGTATCCATTCTTCCTTCAGTGTGGTGATCCAGCAGCAAAAGGACTACTAGATGTGAGGGAGTGGGAGTAGGAAGCTGTGGTGTGATGGAAATGCAAAAGCCCAAAGAGGATAGCTGGTGCCATCTGCCAATGAGAGGGAGCCCTCCTCAATTCCTGGCAGAGCCATTGAAATGGAACTGATGAGGAAGGTGGGAGAACTCATTACCCACCTTTACTGTTTTATCTCTGTAAGTAGAGAATACCTGTGTGTTATAGGCTTTTAGCTTAGACCTAAAGGAGACTGCTAACTAGAGCTGCCAGAATAATATTTGCAATATTCTTTTTTTTTTTAATTTTGACTTTGAATGTGTGCTTTTTATTCAGTGTTAAAAATGTGAGTTATCAAGCTTTTGTGATTTGTTTGAAAAATAAAAGATGGGCAGTTTGAACCCCATGTAAGCATGAAAATGGGGTGGTAAAAAATAGATCCCTAGTGGGTCTTAAGGCTTACCACATACTGATACATGTTTAATTACAATGGGCATTAGAATTACAGAATAGTACCATAAATATTAGATATGAATATCTTAGATTCTTTGATCATATACCAGGTTAGAGAAACAACTTCAAAAGTGTTGTAGGTTGAACCAGAAGTGTTTATGTGCCTAAGGGGGCTTTGACTCCAAGGAGGTCCTTAGTATGAATTTTGTTTATTGCTTAAAATAGGAAAGCTTCGTTAATCAATGGTTGTTGAAAGAGAGCATGTCAAATACTTAGAAGTTTGTCGCTCTTTAAATCGTATCTATATTGTTCTTTTAAATATGCCATATGACACAGTTCATAATTATTTTTAGGGCCTTAAAAAATCCATGTTGACTAAAAACAAGTTCCATAAATATTGTACTACAACTAGTATAAGGTTATAAGATACTTATTTGGGATATGTTGTATAATTACAGTTAACAGCAATTAGTAGTTGCCCAAATCAAAGTCATAGTATCTGTGAGGAAATAGCCTTAAACACACTAATCGTTTAAAACTCAAAGTCATATGGGGAAAATATCTTTATTAATTATAGAACATTTCCCATCCTGGTTTCTAAAGAAATCTAAGTGTAACACACTCAAGTAAAAATCAGTTATTTCAGGGACTTCCCTGGCCATCCAGTGAGTTAAGACTTCGCCTTCAAATGCAGGGGGTGTGGGTTCGGTCCCTGGTCAGAGAGCTAAGATCCCACATGCCTCGTAGCCAAAAAGCAAAACATAAAACGGAAGCAGTGTTGTAAAAAATTCAATAAAGGCTCTAAAAATGGTCCACTTCCCAGGGCTTCCCTGGTGGTGCAGTGGTTGAGAGTCCGCCTGCCGATGCAGGGGACACGGGTTTGTGCCCCGGTCCGGGAGGATCCCACATGCCGCGGAGCGGCTGGGCCCGTGAGCCATGGCCGCTGAGCCTGCGCGTCCGGAGCCTGTGCTCCGCAACGGGAGAGGCCACAACAGTGAGAGGCCTGTGTACTGCAAAAAAAAAAAAAAAGGTCCACTTCCCCCCAAAAAAATCTTAAAAAAAAATCAATTATTTCATATTTCATCCTAGTAGAGACTTAAACCTTTTGATTGGTTTACATTTCTAAAACTCTCTGTAATACTGTCTGTTGTATTTCCTGGAGTTGTGAAAAGTGAAAGCCCTGTTCTGTGTCCCTTAAAATATGGTAGAATTGTGGAGTTGGAAGGGGCTCTGGAAGTTACCCAGTCAAAAGTCCCCAAAAGAGTTGGGATTCCTTTTAAAACTGACCCTTAGGATGGTTGTCTAGTTTAGCTTAACCAGCTTCAGTAATTGGGAACTCACTCTACTTCACTGTTGAAGAATTTTTAGTTATTAGAAAATTCTTCACAGTGGGGACAAATTTGTCTCTTTGCAAGGTGACTGTCAGGTGCCATTTGAAACAACGTGGGACATGTTTATCTACTCCCTCTTCCAGTAAGCAAAACGTTACATATTTGAAGAAAGTGATCATTTCATCTTTCAGTATCTTCAACTTCAGATCCTTCAGTTGTTCAGCATTTTTATGGTTATAAATTGTTTCACCATCCTATTCCAAACACTTTCTAATTTGTCAGTGTTCTTATTAAGATGTTTCAGGACATGATTCGTCCATTCATTGCATGCCTATTAAGCTCCTGTTATGTGCCAGGAACTGGGGATATAATGGAGAATAAGACAGACAAGTTCTCCATCTTCAAAGAAATGGGCAATAAACAAGTAAATAGATAAATAAATTTATAATATGTTTTCAGGTAATGTTAAGTGCTGTAAAGAAAAATACAGTAAAGGATAGAAAGTTTTGGCAATAGAGAAGGGATATTTTAGATAGGTTATTTTAGATAGATAAGGTAGCCAGGGAAGATCTCTCTGAGTAAGTGGCATTTGGTCTGAGACTTGAGTGCAATGCAATATATGTGCAGTAGTCTTGAGGAGGGAAGTTCCAGGTGGGGAAACGGCAATTGCAGAAGTTCTGAGGTGGGAATGAAGTGACAGAAGTTACTAATGGATGGGTGTTCACGACTTCCCCCCTTCCCATGACTGACAAGGAACCCTTTAAAGCTACATTGACGTGGTTTAATCTCATTGCAAATTTAATCTCATTGCAAATTCTCTGTTCAATTTCTCCCCTTCTCCTCAACCACACCTGTGTGCATGTATATACACATATATACATATTCTCCTAAAGGTAATATCTCTGCTAGGTCAGTTTTTAGGAGTTTTGTGATACAGAATTGAAAGACTGAGGAGAAAGAAAGAATTAGAGTGGCAGGAGGAAAATGTGTATGCTTTGCCAGGGAGGCAACATTGGAGGTTGCAAACTCAAATTCTTACAGAAGCTAAGGGTAACATAAATTGAGTCATGCAGGTTGGGTGTAATGCAATGAAGAGTCATAGCTGCAACTGTGACATACCCTATATAAACAGGTCAGCTGCTGCTCAGCTAGAGAATCATTGGAATGCATAATGCAAGCTCAGTATTGCCATACACCCCAATTTTCCAAGAACGGTAATATACCTGTTTTTTCATATGAGATTTTCCAATTTTGAAAACACTGCCATAGGAACTTCCACTTCCAGGAAAATGGGGTAGACATACTTGTCCCTGTTCTATCTATTAAGTATAACTAACTGGATATTATATGAGAAAAGGGCAAACATGCTAAGGACCTTGGGACCAGGGAAATATACTATAGTGAGTTATCTGGGTTTTCTTTTTGCCTCGTATATTCCAGATTTGGAGCTAAGGAAGTTGAAAAGCTAGAAACACCAATGGGAATAGACAAAAGAGCCCTAAGAAAAGCCTATTCTATTTAGCCTCCAAATAGGAAAAGGGAAGCCTAACAAGACAGAAAAATTATAGAAATAACTGCTCTATTCCATCCAAATAACACAGAAATATTTAATACAATTATGTAAGAAATAGGGGAGGGTAAAGGAAGGTAAGGTTTGTGACAAGTTATGTATATTTAATGTAATACCTAGAACAACCACTAAAAAAGCTACCCAAAGAGATATACTCCAAAACACTATAGGTAAATCAAAATATAACTCTAAAACAATGTTCAAGTAATCAGAAAAGCAGGAAGAAGAAAACAGAAATGACAAAGCAGAATAAACAATAAAATGATAGACTTAAGTCTTAACATATGAATAATTGCATTAAGTGTAAATGAATGTAAGTGGTCTAAATACATCAGTTAGAAAACACAGACTGGCAGGATGGATTAAAAACATGACCCAACTATATGCTATCTATAAGAAACTCACTTTCAGTATAATAATAAAGGCAGTATGAAAATAAAATGATGGGAAAAGATATATCATACCAACATTAATCTAGAGAAAGTAAGAGTGGCTATATTAATATCGGATAAACTAGTCTTCAGCACAAAGACTGTTACTAGGGACAAAGAAGGGCATTATTTAATGATAAAAGAACCAATGCAACAAGAAGACATAGCAATCCTAAATGTGAATGCACCAAACAACAGAACTGCCAAATATGTGAAGCCCAAACTTACAGAACTGTAAAGGAGAAGTATACAAATCCACACTACAGTTGGAGACTCAGACTCTTCTCAACAAGTTGATAAACAACTAGACAGGAAATCAGCAAGGATATATGTATGAATCTGCTAGGGTGGCCGTAACAAAATACCACAGCCTGCGTGGCTTAAGCAAAAGAAACATTTTCTCATGGTTCTGGAGGCAAGAAGTCAAAGATCCAGGTGTCAGCAGGTTTGGTTTCTCCTGAGGCCTCTCTTTTTGGCTTGCAGATGGCTGCCCTCCCACTGTATCCTCTGTGTGTACGCACATCCCTAGTGTCTCTTCCTCTTCTTCTAAGGATATCAATTTTGTTGGATTAGGGCCCTACCCCTATGACCTCTATTAACCTTAATTACCTCTTTAAAGGCCCTGTTTCCAAATACAGCCACATTGGGAATTAGGACTTCAATACGTGGCTTTTTGGGGAAGGGGACACAATTTAGTCCATAACAGTATAGAAGAATTCAACAACACCATCAACTAACAGGCTAATTGACATTTATAGAACACTTAGCCCAACAGCAGCAGAATGCACATTGTTTTCAAGTGTCCATGGAACATATACCATGATAGACTGGGCCATAAAACAAACCTCAACAGATTTAAAAGAATTGAGATCATACAGAATGTGTTCACTAACCAAAATGGAATCAAACTAGAAATCAGTAACAGAAAGATGACAGGAAATTCTCCAAATACTTGTAAACGAAACAAGATTCTTCTAACTAACCCATGGGTCAAAGAGGAAGTTTTAAGAAATCAAATAATACATTAAACTGAATGGAAATTAAAATGTAACAAAAGTTGTGGGACACAGACAAAGCAATACTAAGAGGCACATTTATAGAACTAAATTCATATGTTAGGAAAGATAAAAAGTCTCAAATTAATAATCTAAACCCACACCCAAAGAATCTATAGAGTAAAATGGAAAATCAAAACAAGCAGAAGAAAGATAAGAGCAAAATCAATGAAATTAAAATCAGAAAATACCATTTAGAAAAATCAATGAAAAAAAGAAATGGTTCCTTGAAAATGTCAAGAAAATTGACAAACCTCTAGCTTGGCTGATAGAGAAAAAGAAGACACGAATTATTAATATAAGAAATGAAATAGAGGATATCATTACAGACACTATAGATAACAAAAGGTAATAAGGGAATAATATAAATTAACCTTACACACACAAATTTGACAACTTAGAAGAAATGGATCACTTCTTAAAACATAATCTACCACAACTCAGCCTATATGAAATAGATAATATGAATAGACATATAATGATTAAGGAAATTGAATCCATAATTTTAAAACTCCCCCAAAAGAAATCTCCAGGTTCAGATGGTTCCACTGGAGAATGCTACCAAACAGAAGAGTTAACAGTAATTGTATACATTCTCTTCCAGAAAATAGAAAAGGAGAGATCACTTCCCAATATATTTTATGAAGTTAGTATTAATATCTTTCATGAATATGGACATAAAAATCTTAACAAAATATTATCAAGTATAATTCAGCAATATATAAAAAGAATTATGCACTGTGGACAAGTGGGGTACAAGTCTGCTTCAATATTGGAAAATCAGTCAATGTAACCTACCATATTAACAGGCTAAAGAAGAAAAATCACGTGACCATATCAATTGATGCAGAAAAAGCACTTCACAAAATTCAACACCCAGTCTTGATAAAAACTCTCAGAAAGATAGTAATAAAGGGGAACTTCCTCAACTTGATAAAGAGCAACTATCAAACACCTAAAGCTAAAATTATACTTAATGGTGAGCGACTGAATGCTTTCCACCAAGGTCAGGAATAATCCAAGGATATATGCTCTAACTGCTCCTATTCAACATACACTGGAAGTTCTAGCCAATGGAATATGGCAGAAAAGGAATAAAAGGCATACAAACTGGAAAGGAAGAATTGAAACTGTTTCTATTTGCAGATGGCATGATTAACTACATAGAAAATCCCAAGAAATCTACCCCATCCCCCCGAAAAAAACCCTTCTAGAGCTAATAAGTAAGCTAAGCAGTGTCATAGGACACAATATAAACATACAAAAGTCAATTATATTTCTATATATTAGAGTGAACACATAGACATCAAAATTGAAAATATACTCAAGAAATGAAGTACTTAGGTGTAAATATGACAAAGCATATTCATGACTTGTATGCTAAAAACTACATAATGCTGATAAAAGACATCAAAGATCTAGATAAATGGGCAGACATAATGTGTCATGAATTGGAAGACAATGTAGTAAAGATGTCAGTTCTCCCCAAATTGATATCCAGGTTGTGGTGGGTTAAATGATGCCCCCTTCCACCCCCATGATATATTTACATCTTAATTCCTGAAACCTGTGAATGTTCCCTTATTTGGAAAAAGACAAATGTAATTAAGGATCTTGACACATGAGATCATCCTTGGATTATTAAGGTGGATGTAAGTCCAATGACAAGTATTCTTATAAAAGACACACAGAGAACCCAGCCACAGAGAAGGCAGTGTGAAAACGGAGCAGAGGTACAGCCACAAGCCAGGGAATGCCACCAGTGCCAGAAGCTGGAAGAGTCAGGTCCAGAGGGAGTGCAACCCTGCTGACACCTTGATTTCAGACTTCTGGTCTCCAGAACTGTAAGACAATAAACTCCTGTTGTTTTAAGCCACTAACATTGTGGTAATTTGTTATAGCAGCCACAGAAACTAATACACAGGTTTAACACAATTCCTATCAAAATCTCACCAAGGTTTTTTGTAGATACAGACAAGGTTATTGTAAAACTTATATGGAAAAGAAGAACAAATAGAATAGCTAAAATGATTTTGAAAAAGAGAAAATGAGAGGACTCAGCCTTCTCAATTTTTTTTTTTTTTTTTTTGTGGTAAGTGGGCCTCTCACTGCTATAGCCTCTCCCGCTGCGGAGCACAGGCTCTGGACGCGCAGGCCCAGTGGCCATGGCTCACAGGCCCAGCAGCTCCATGGCATGTGGGATCCTTCCGGACCGGGGCACGAACCCGTGTCCCCTGCATCGGCAGGTGGACTCTCAACCACTGTGCCACCAGGGAAGCCTGAGCCTGCTCAATTTTAAGATTTATTATATAGATACAGTAATTAAGACTGAGTGGTATTGGTGGAGAAATAGATCAATGGAACAGGGTAGAGAACCCAGAAACAGAGCCACACAAATATGCCCAACTGATTATTGAAAAAAGTGCAAAAGCAATTCAATGGAGGAAAGATAGTCTTTTAAACAAACGGTGCCAGAACAATTGGATATCGATTCGGAGAAAAAATGAACCTTAATCTAAGTTTCACAACTTATACAAAAAGTAGGTCAAAATGGATCATAGGCATAAATGTAAAATGTAAAAGTATAAAATTTTAGAAAAAATACAGGAAGATTTCTTCAGGATCTAGGCCTAGGCAAAGAGTTTTTCAGACTTGATGCCAAAACCACAGTCCCTAAAAGGAAAAATTAATAAACATGAAAATTAAAAACTTTTGCTCTGTGAGAGATCCTATGAAGAGGATGAAAAGGCAAGCTATGTAGTTGGAGAAAATACTTGCGAACTACATTTCTGGAAAAGGGTTAGTATCTAGAATATATAAAGAACTCCCCAAACTCAACAGTTAAAAAAAAAAACACCAACAAACAATGTGCAAAAGACGTGAAGAGGGCTTCCTTGGTGGCGCAGTGGTTGAGAGTCCGCCTGCCGATGCAGGGGACACGGGTTCGTGCCCCGGTCCGGGAAGATCCCACATGTGGTGGAGCAGCTAGGCCCGTGAGCCATGGCCTCTGAGCCTGTGCGTCTGGAGCCTGTTGCTCCGCAATGGGAGAGGCCACAACAGTGAGAGGGCCGCGTACCGCAAAACAAAAACAAAAACAAAAAAACCCAAAAAAGACATGAAGAAACATTTCACTGAGTGGGATATAAAAATGTCAAATAAACTAATTAAAAGATGTTTGATATGTGTTAGCCATTAGGGAAACATAAATTAAAACCACAAAGGCGTATCACTATATGCCTATCAGAATAGCTAAAATAAAAAAGAGTGACATACCAAATGCTGGCAAAGTTGAGAAGAAACTGTATCACTTACACATTGCAGGTGGTAATGTGAAATGATACAGCCACTCTAGAAAGCAGTTTGGTAATTCGTTTAAAAAAAAAAACAAACATGCAATTACCACATAACCCATCAATTGCAGTCCTGAACACCTATCCCAGAGAAATGAAGATATGTTTACACAAAAGCTTGCACAGAATGTTTATGGGAGATGTAATAGCCCCAAACTGGAGATAACCCATATGTCTGTCAGTGAATGAAGAGTTAAACCGTGGCACATCTATACCATGGAATATTTTCCAATAGTAAAAAAGAACAAACGATTGATACATGCAACAACCTGGATGTATCTCTAGAGAATTATGCTGAGTGAAAAAAAGCCAAAAGTTTTCATACTGTATGATTCCATTTATATAACGTTCTTTAAATGATGAAGTTATAGAAATGGTGAACAGATTAGTAGTTTCCAATAGCCAGGGATAGGGGAGGGAGGAGTGGCTGTGACTATAAAAGAATCCTTGTGGTGATGAAAATGTCTTATATTTTGACTGTATCAATGTCAATATTCTGGTTGTGATATCAAACTATAGGTTTTGCAAGATGTTACCTTTGGGGGAAACTGGGTAAAGGATGCTTGGGATCTCCCTGTATTATTTCTTACAACATGCATGTAAATGTGTAATTAGCTCAAAATAAAAATTTAATTAGAAAATTACTGTTAGGCAATCAGAATATGTTCTGACCAGATATTGCCTGTTCACTACTACTTTGCGCCCCTTGATTTAGATAATAAAGTACAGTGAGGGCAGAGAGAGGGGTGAAGAAAAATGTTGGGTGGGGGAGAAGATTTGTAGACTGGTGGATAGAAAGACGCCGGAACAGCCTGGGACATGATAAAAGTATAAAGAAAAAGAGGGTTTTTGTTAGTGATACGTTTTGTGATGTATTGAGGGACCTTTCTTGTTTTCAAGAACTTTAGGGAAAGAAATTAACCAATGCATTTCTTTAACTGTGATATTGCAGTGGGACTAGCTTTATAAAGGTTATAAGTCAGTGTTAGGAGATCTTGTGGTTGTAGTTAGTCCTTGGAAGTATGTGTAAGTAGAGTCAAGGAGAAATGGCTAAATGTACATATCTAAAAACAGTGGACATTGCTTGCCTTGCAGACCCTTGCTATCCATTTTCTATTGACACGTAGTCATGGTTATTGGTACTTTTTCCTAGTAAGGAAAAACTTAGTTCTGAGGAGGTCCCTGTTCCCCATCCTTTACAATCTGTACCCAGAATTCTAAGACAACAGTGCCCAGGGTACATAAGGAGACATTGTTACCTAGAGCTGGTTAGGTTGGATTGAGGTATTTGATAAGGTGCTGCAAGGCCTGGATCATCTCTCTGACCTAAGAGCCACTGCAGAAGCCGGGTGAGGGTACCCTCTCTCCATCTGCTTATCATAGTTAATCTAGGTGTTCGTGTGCCATTTAAAACACTCACTGCTGGTTCTGGGCAGAGTGAATGAGCTCAGGTGCAGGGAATTGAAAGGTAATGAGAATGATTAATCAAATTCCTTCCAGTAAAGGGTGCCATGTGCCAGACTCTGTCCTGGATAACCCTCCTACATGTGAATCAGGGACCATGCTCTGCCCTCAGGTGTCTGGTATATCTGAGAGTAGACATCTGTGCTTGGAGCAAACTGGGAGTGACTGGAGGCCAATTTTGGCATGGTGTCTTTGCTTCATCACCTGCTCTGACAAGGTTTGTTCACAGTCTCCTCTGGCCATGCTCATTTAGTTATGGAAAACAGGGTGAACATGAGTAATGGGAAATGCAGTTTGCTGCAGGGGCAAGATGGCCCCAGTGGTAAGTGGTAAGTGGTAAGCCTTCTGCACAGCCTAAAGCCCTGTGTGGTACCTAAAAAAGTCCCATGTGGTTTAAAACCAGTGTAGAGAAATACCTGGAGAGTAAATCACTGTGTTATTCTCATATTCATGTCTAATTATCTCTAGCTATCTGACTTACCTTTTTTCTAATCTAATTTAAAATAAACAGATAGGAATGAGTTGATGTGAGAAGACCTGGGCATAGAACTTTTAGGATTCCTTGATAAGATCGCTACAGTATGTGTAATAACCTGTTTTAGGGGACAACTCTTATCTACAATGTAAAATAAAATCCAATAAGACATATGAACTTAAATCTGTCCACTTTGAGGTCAGTAGTTTTTGAGTTCTATTCCTGACTCTGAAACTAAGTTAGTCTTTGGTGTTAATTTTCCTCACCAGTAAAATATGGATCATAATATCTACCTACCAGAGGCAGATAGGGTGGAAAATGATGCCTGGTGCATAGTAGGTGCTCAGCAAATGTTAATCCTTGCCTTTACCCAACTTCCCACCTGGAACAACTTTTATATCTTGATTTATAAAGTTCCCTGATAAGGAGTCTCTCTGAGTGGGGTCCATTTTCCCCAGTGGATATGTTATGGTTACATGGGATCTACATGGCGAAATGCCAGCTGGCTAAACACAGTGGTACGGAGGAAAGCGAAGTGGATTAGCAGTAAGGAGCAGTAAGGAGCTCTGGCTTCCAGCACATGTTCTGTGTATCTGGAAGTGCCGTCTGTCTTAAACCCAAACATTGGTTTATTGGAAGAGGACAGAATTGCTGGGTGCCTAGAAGAGCAGGTGTTGAATGAACCAAGAGAGCTTTGGGAGACTAAGAGCAGGCCTCTGCCACTCTGCATACATTTGAGAATCATTTGCTTGTGACTCAGAATTGGGTGAAGACCATGTAATTTGTTGAGCCTGTGTCATGTGTTCATGCCTTGGCTGCTTGAGCATGGGAAAAGGGAGATTATCCCCAATGCTGCTTTCATAGCATACTATATGCAATAGGGATTTCCTCCAAGATGGGAGGGGGACAGAATGTCGGATAACCACTTGCCCAAATGACAGGTATCTACTAAGCTGTGTGACTATGGGAAGTAATTTCATATTCTTGACCCTCATTTTATTTATCTGTAACATTAGAGTTCTGTACCACACCAGTATGTTTTAGCTTTTACCTCTTAAAACAGTTGATCAGTTGTATCAGGTGAAATCTCATTTAGATACCCAAGATGTAAAGCATGCAAAAGTGGACCTGCTCTGGTTGGGGGAGCGGCTTGAGGGTGGAAAGAGAGAACTTTGCTCAGCCTTCTCATTCCCAATCCTCCATCCCCATGCCCTGCCACTGCCTTCCCAAGACTTGGAAGTTCCTGGGGTACTTTAAGGATCCTCCAAGGTTCCCTGGAGCACCACTTGAAAACCGCTGGTTCTGCAGTTGCTCAGATCTCTTTCAGATGTAACCTTTGGTGATTCATTAACTCCTGGATTTAGAATGTCACTAATTTTACCTGTTTTTGTCAGTACCCACTCTTGGAGAGGGAGGTTAAGGCTGGTTATTTTGGTTTTGCATGTAGCAAGTTAGACAGTTTGATTAAACTTGATTTTTTCCCCTCATTTTCAAAAACATGAAAGCAGGCCAATAAAATCCTGTGGAAAACCCTACATTTTTTTTGTTTAGTTGTCCCTGTCTATTAGGATGGTTGTCTCTTCGTTGATTGGAGGAATCTGCTAAAAAACTGAGGAGAAATGTGTTTCAAGTAAAACAAGGACTTCCCCCTAAAAGACACCATATAGTTTTTCTCACACAAAGGGAAAACAGTAGGAGGAAAGGGAAAACAATAGGAGGAAAGGAAAAAAATCAAAATGCTAATAGGGGATACTTTTGGATAATGAAGTTAAGGGCAAGTTAGATTTTTTTTAACTTCTCTATTTTCTGAACATGGAGCAACACATGTGTATGTAACTCTCCTAATCATAAAGTTATTAAAAATGAACACATTTTCATTCAAAAGTAATTAAGTCAATTAAAAAGATTATTAAGTCAGCACAAAAATTGAAATTAATAGTGTTTAAAAATAGCATTTTATTGACTGTAAGCTCACTGAGCCAGTACAGATATAAATTTAAGAACCCACATTTCCTGAACTTATAAGCCCTCTTACCCCTTCATATGGTGAACGTGCCTCATTCTTCCAGGGACATAAGACAAGTGATTGGAAAATATTCTGTGTATGAGGTGGCTGGTGTCCATTCTGCATGGGAAAGGATGCATTCTTTTGTGGTTTTTTTGTTTTTTTGTTTTGTTTTTTTTTTTTTGGTACGTGGGCCTCTCACTGTTGTGGCCTCTCCTGTTGAGGAGCACAGGCTCCGGACGCGTAGGTTCAGCGGCCATGGCTCACGGGCCCAGCCACTCCGCGGCATGTGGGATCTTCCCGGACCGGGGCACGAACCTGCGTCCCCTGCATCGGCAGGCAGACCCTCAACCACTGCACCACCAGGGAAGCCCAGGATGCATTCTTTTGGATACTGATTGTCTGGGTCCATGCTGATATTTAGATCAGTGGCAGATTCAACTTAGACATTTAAGAATCAATCTCCTTATTTCCTAGTACCATATCCTAGACTGTCTCTTAAGGCCTAGAAGGTAAGATACTCTTTGTCCTTTCCAGTTACTGTAGTCTTGGCTAAATGACACCCACCAGGAGCTCTTGATAAATGCCGTGAGATCCCAAGGTCAAGAATAAGCCTTCAGAACTATCTGTGACAATCATTAAAACACACCTTGACTTGAACGCCTGTAAAAAATCAAGGAGGGGGTAGAGCAACTGAAGAAAACTTCTCTGCCTTTTATTCCTTTTTCTCCTCCGTAAGGCACTTTAAGGTAATTCGGTTTAACTGCACCAGCAAAAATTTTTAAAGTCCCATTTTCAGTATCTGTTTCCTTAAAGAGAGATGGGAGGATAATAGATGGATAGATAGATGGGGGCAGACAGAAATGGTACAGTAGTCAGACAGACCTATATTCAGTTTATTATGTTTGATTTTCAGAGTTAATTGAGTGTTTTTTCTTACAATTATCTTTTGTTTCCTTTTCCTCTCTTTGCTGTAACTTACAAGGAGATAGACAAAGGCAAAGAAAAGTCAGTTTTAAAGTTTGCTTTCCAGAGTTGTTCCACGGTCTCAGTGCTCATTGTTTCAAACCCAGTACCAGATTAGTCACTGCAGTTGGCTTCATTGTGGCCCCTGTGATAAAGGCTCTTTGTGGCTGTAGGTGGAGGGAAGCACAGCAAGATGGGAGAATGTAGCCTAGAGCATCTCATCAGGAAATTAAAAGGCACATTATAGTTTTCCATATAGTTATATGGGCCTTTTAATGTCAGAGCCCATGTTTCTGCCTAGCACGACAATGCCTTATGTTTGCTTACAGAAAACATTTGTGTTTGTCTTGTCTTATGTAATCTTCACTCACCTGCAAGTTAGAAATGGTTATTCTCATTTTATGGATGAATACACGGAAGGCTAGAATATATGAGTGACCAGTATAGCAAAGCTAGCAGTGGCAGAGCCAGAACTTGAATCCTGGACTTTGGGTTCTAAAGACAGTGCTAGGCTTGCTGTACCCCTTAGCCGTGATGACCGGATTATATCTTATCTTGTTTTTGAGGTTCTCTGCCATGTTCACTCCCAATACCAATGCAGTACATTATGTATAATAAATGTTAATTAAATGGCATTTTCTTCTTTAAGTGCTTTCTAACTTAATACTGAAGGAAATAATGATTTACTTAGTTTGGAGACTGTCTTTCATCCTCATCAAAAAAGACATAACCAAATTATTTGTTTCATGAACTCCTTTTTAAGTTATGCTAGGAGTGACGTTTATGGGACAGAAGATGATCTTGATTATCTAATGGGAAAAACATTCAGCTAGAAGACCCCACATGACTTTGAAGTGACCTGAAGTAAGTGACTTAGCCTCTTGAAATCTCTTCTCCTTTCCATAATGGGCTTGATAATACCTGCCCTTCATTCCTCAGGGGGTGGTTTAGAGGATCTCAAGTTATGGAAGTGATTGACCAACTATAAAGCCTTGGTTTCATGTGCAGCATGATTGATTGCTTGCAGGGACTGGGGCTCCTGGCTGAAACGTGTGGCTTCTCTCCTGGGAATGAAGGCAATCAGTCTATGAGCAAAGAGTTCCTGGGCAATTCTTTGCCAGACTAGTCTCTCTTGCCATCTTCTAGTCACATCCCTCCCTCTTCTCCCTACTCCCAGATCAGCTCTGACCCAATAAGGGCTCTTAAACAATGAGTTGGAGAGTGCTGGTGAGCTGCTGCTTGCTTTATTGTGATATAAATGTTTACAATATAGTCTTATGTATTTTGTTACTGATATAAATTATTTGGCCAGTTGAGTAAAAAGCAGTCAACATGTGGATGTCATAGCCAGAGCTGCATTCTTAGGTCAGTTGATAGTTACGTGATGTGGGTGAAGTAGAAGGTTTTTAAGACTTTTTGACCTGATGTTTGCAACATCCTCTTTCCTCATCAAAGTATAATGGACTCTCAAACCAGAGTTCACTCTAGTACCTTCCAAAGGGAGATGCCACTGATCTCTAATGGTATCTGATATGTGTCAGCGCAGGGCCAGATACTCCCCTATACGACCTCTTTGAACAATTGACCAGGTGTGGTAGATACTACAGTTGTTATTTTGCAAGTGAAGAAACGGATGCTCTGGTTAAATAATGTGCCTGAAATCACCTAGCTAGTAAGTGATTGAGCCAAGATTTAAATTTTGGGTTTCTGACTCCAAGTGTAGGGCTCTTTGGACTACATTTAGGCTTGTTGGGTATACACTAGCCACAGTGAAATAGAGCCCGTGGAGCTGCTGTGAATCATTGTATTAGCCACAAGGAAAATCCCATTTGTAACCAACATTGTAACTGGTATTATAAATACATACTTGTGTCAAACACTTTTTTTCCTTTAATTTTATGTCGTAATTTTATGATGTTCTTTGAGGGGCAGAAATATTTGGTTTTTTATTTAGTAAAAACTATTGTTTTTTTCCTTTTATGATTTCTCCAATTGCCATTTCTGTGTTCAGAAAAACTTTCCCGATTCAGAGGTGAGATAAATATACCTTTGCATTTTCTTATTTTTTTAAATTTAACTGTTTACTCTTTATGAAATTTATGTTGGGCATAGGGTACTAAACTGAATTACTTCTTTTTGGTTTTCAAATTGCAAACTTTCCCAGCACAATTTCTTAAGTAATTCATCTTATCCCTTACTGACTTATGGATTCCTGTATTACATAAATTTTCATATATGTTAGGCTCTCTACTGTGCTCAGTAATCTTTCAGCAGTGCTTATACCAGTTTTACACGGTTCCAGTTGTTATAGCATTACGGTTCAGACTAATACCTGGTAGAGCATAATAAATCCTCTTTTATTATTCTTTATTTTTATGCACACTGTTTAAAAAATGTAAGTGCCCACTGGACTTTACCAATAAGCATCTAGAGCAGGGGTTGTTAAACTATGGCCCACAATCCTTATGTGGCCCACCACCTGTTTTTGTAAATAAAGCTTTATTAGAACACAGTCATACTCATTTGTGTATATATTATATATATATATGTCATTGTGTATGTATTCTTTGCATCACAATGGCAGAGTTGAATAGATTTGACAGAGATTTTTATGAATCACAAAGCCTAAAATATCTACTATCTGGCCCTTTACAAAGAGGTAGCCGACCTCAGGTCTAGAAGATTTGGGATAGGAAGTAGAATAGGAAACCAGTGCCGCTAGGTCTAGGCCCCACTTCTTGGGACATGCTGCAGATTCCAAGTGAGACTTTGGCTCTATGCTCCAATGTATTGCATCTCTGTCTATTCTTCCTCAGTAAGGAGAAAGTTAAGATAGAGCTAACACTCTCTGTCTGCAGTTGGTCTTCCCATTAGCTTTACTGCTGTTTTGATAGAAAGCATTTCTTCCCAGTCTGACTTCTCTCTACAACCCTGGACACTTCTTTTGCTGGGGGTAGGGGGGTAATCGATATACAGTGTTAACCTAAACAAAATAATACAACTACATAAATTGACTGCCTGAAAGATCATTTCATAGCCAGTGAAGTGAGAATTTTAGATCATCCACTGCTTTCATGATCTCATGACATTTCCTCTCCACTTGCCCTGGGGCACAGAAGTTGACTTTACATCTGGATTAGCTGAGGGCTCAAGATAGGGGAGTCTGAGGCGCTTTGATGGGAGGAACAAGAAGTATGGGCTCATGAAAGGCAGTAAGAGTCTCTTGGAAGGTTAAGTCTTCAAGTGTGTAGGTATATCTAAGAGACCCTGCATGACCCTTTTCTGGGGCAGGTATGGGCCATGCGCTCATGGAGTGCTTGAGGGATGCTAAAGTGACACTTCCATGGAAAACTGAATGGTGATATCTCTACAAGGACAGATCATACCCCACAGCAAATACACAAGTCTCTGTTTGGTTGTTTATTTTTATGACAGTTTTGAAACTCTGCCTTGTCTCAGTGGGAAGTGCTAGTCTTCTCTGTGTGGTCTGGAATGGGCTTTTATGCACTCAGCAGTGGGCTATGAAGGATTCTTTTAGCTGGTCAGAGGTCCCTGAGAGGCTGACAGTAATGCCTAAAAAGTTGTGTGTGCATGCCTGCGTGTAAGTGCATGTGTGGGCCTGCACACACACACAGAAGAGAAAGAAAATTAAAAAGAGAAGAAAAAGTAAGCTTTTTAAAAGTCACGTGTATTTTCTGGTATAGTCTCAGAATGCTATAAAGAAAAAAACTGTGTTGGTGCAGGTTCATGCAGAAATAACTATTTTCAAGAACAAGAACCAAGAACTAGAAATTTTTAAAAATATATTATTTTTCACCATCTCAGAATGGAAGGATGGGGTGTGGTTTTTCCAGCCTCAGGACATTTCCTTCCTTCAAACTGGGCAAGGATTGATTAAATAGGGATGTGACATCTCCTCTGCTGAATGGTAGAAATCAAGGAGATGGGGAAGTCAAGAGGAAGGAAAGAAATTTGAATGTAAGTAAAGAGGGAAGAGAGACCAATGAGAATGGGAATAGGAACAGAAGTGTTGCAGAGACCCACTGATGAGAAATGTGGTTTGATGATAATCTTTCAAGAGAATTTTGTCTTACAAAAGGTCACTGACTGAAAAATATGTCAAGGTGTGCAGCAGAGACTGAGCGTAGGTTAGCTATCCAGAGCTCCACGGTGGTGATGATAGAGGTTTGGCTTTGTTGAATATCTGTGCTCAATGATGTGTATGTACTCTAAACTCTGCCATCAACCGATATTGCAATGCATGCGCACTCCTCAGAGATCGTAAACCCTAAGAGTTGGTAAGAGCTCAGTGACAAACCTGCCACCCAGTGTAGAAATTTCATCCCATAAGATTTCTGACAGAAAGGAATTATCGAATTTGTAGATCTTGAAAGAAGCTTAAACCCTAAAGTAGCTCCTAAGATTGTGGGCTTTAGGAAGTCAGAGGGTCTAGATTTGAATCTGTGTTGCCCTATATCTTGGCTGTGTCCTTGAGAAGGTTAGTTCAACCCTCTAAGCCTAAATGAGCCTATAGCATATGGATGAGAATAGCATCTACCATTTTGGGATGTGATGAGGATTAAGTGAAATGGTATAAATTGCTTAACGTAATACTCCACACATGGCAAATGCTCAGTCAATGTTATGTATTATTAATTTATTATCATCATCTTTACTATGATTTTAGATTATCTACTATTGTTATCTTTTGTATTCTCTTCATTTTAGAAACAAGGATCACTCTGGAGAAAGTAGTCACCTCCAGTAGTGGATTGCAGCAAGGAGACCTTGAATCTAGAGAAGTCCAGTAAAAGCGTTTCATGCTGGTATTAAAACTTTGAAAGTTGGTTGGGTGTATTTCAGATACTATCTCCTTCTTCAGACCAAAAGGGCATCACATAGGATAAAAGAATAATATTTTGCTAAATATGGTACCCCAGGCTTTGAACTAAAAAAAAAAGGGATGATTTACTTTTGGGAAGAGTGAGGCTAAATATTAAAGCAACTTTATTTATTGGAAGAATAATTGTAATTCCTAGAGTGCTGTAAAGTGGGTAAAAGGAGGAGAGATTCAATTGGCTTTATCTTTGAGAATCTGTGGCCTGGTGATGAGTTAGAAGAGAGAAAGTTCTGCTTCTCAGAGCCCTAGGTTTTTCATTAATCTACTAAAAAAGAGAAAACCATTCTTTAATGATTATGCCTTGTAAATAGGAGCAAGGCTCATTTTACATCCAGAGAGTTCCAGAGAAAAGACCTAACCTGTAAAATAATCAGAGAATACATGGAACTTTTTCCCCCACATCTTTAAAATAAAACTTTTTATTTTGAGATAATTGTATACTCACATGCAGTTATAAGAGATAATATAGAGAGATCTGAGTATCCTTTACATAGTTCCCCCCTATAGTAATACCTTGCAAACCGATTGTTTGATACCACAACCAGGGTGTTGATTTTGATGTAGTCAAGATACAGAATATTTTACAAGATACAGAATATTTATACGTCTTTGCAGAGCCCTATATCCTGAAGTTTTTCTCTTCTGTTTTTTTTCTAAAGAATTTATACTTTTACATTTCACTTTTAAGTCCATGATGCATTTTGAGATAATTTTTGTATAAAGAATGAGACAAGTTGAGGTTCAGTTTTTGCCTGAACATATGGATGTACAATTTTTCAGCACCATGTTTTGAAAAGTCTATTTTTCCTCCATTGAGTCGCTTTTGTACCTTTGTCAAAAATCAGTTGAGCATATTTGTGTAGGTCTATTTGTGCATTCTCTGTTCTGCTCCATTGGTCTGTAAGTCTGTCCCTCCACCAATACCATACAGTGTTGATTACTATACCTATGTAAGTTTTGAAACTGCACAGACTGATTCCTCCCACTTCATTCTTCTTTTTCAATATTCTTTTAGCTATTCTAGTTCCTTTTCTGTTCCATATAAATTTAAAATAATCTTGATTATATCTACAAAAAGAATCTCACTGGGATTTTGACAGAAGTCATGTTAAACCTGTATATCAACTTGGGAGAATTGAAATCTTTACTATGTTAGGTTTTCTAATACCTGAACATGGTATGTCTCTTATTATTTTTTTCATTAGCATTGTATAGTTTTCAGTGTACAAGTCCTGTTAGATTTATATCAAGTACTTAATTTTTTTGAGCAATTGTAAATGGTGTTATCTTTAAAATTTTCATGTCCATGTGTTCATTGTTAGTACATAGAAATACAATAGATTTTTTAAAGATCTTTTTGATGTGGACCATTTTTAAAGTCTTTATTGAATTTGTTACATATTGCTCCTGTTTTATGTTTTGGTTTTTTGGCTGTGAGGCAGGTGGGATCTTAGCTCCCTGATCAGGGATCGAACCTGCACCCCCTTCATTGGAAGGCAAAGTCTTAACCACTGGACCCCCAGGGAAGTCCCATAATGGATTTTTGTATGTTTATCTTGTGTCCTGTGACCTTGCTGAACTCACATATTAGTTCTAGGTGTGTGTGTGTGTGTGTGTATTCCTTGGGATTTTCTACATAGAAAATCATGTCATCTACAGATAGGGACAGTTTTATTTCTTCCTTCAATTCTGTATGCATTCTTTTCTTGCTTTATTTCACTGGCAAGAATTTTCAACACCATGTTGAATAAGAATGATGACACATCCTTGCCTTGTTCCTGATCTTCAGGGGAAAGCATTCAGTCATCCACCGTTGTTTACTGTAGGCTTTTTATAGATGTTCTCTATCAAGATAAGGAAGTTCCCTTCTATTCAAATTTTTCTGAGAGTTTAAAAAAAATCATGAATGTTGTTAAATGTTTTCAAATGCTTTTTCTGCATCTGTTGATATGATAATGTGATTTTTCTTTGTGAGCCTGGGAACATGGTGGATTACACTGGTACATTTTTTGAATATTGAACCAACCTCATATCCTTGGAATAAACCCCAGTTGGTCATGGTTTAGAGTTCTATGTATGTATTGATAAATTCTATTTGCTAATATTTTGTTAAGGATTTTTGTGCCTGTGTTCCTGAAGGGTATTGATCTGCAGTTTTCTTTTTTGTACTTTGTCTCATTTTGGTATCAGAGTAATGCCAGCTTCATAAAATGAATTGGAATGTTCCCTTCTCCTCTGTTTCAGGAAGGTGTTATAGAGAATTAGTGTTAATTATTTAAATTTTGGTAGGATTTTCTAGTGCAACCATCTGGGCCTAGAGATTTCATTTTGGGGAGTATTTTAATTATTGATTCAAGTTCATTGATAGTTCAGTGACTATTCAAATTATCTATTTCATACTGGATGATTTGTGGTAGCTAGTGTTTTTTGAGGAAATGGTCCATTTCATTTACATTGTCAACTTTATGTATGTAGAATTGTTTGTAGTATTCTTTTATTATTCTTTTGATGTCTGAAGGTTTACAGTGACATCTCATGTTTCATTTGTAATATTGAGAGTTTGTGTCTTCTCTCTTTTTTCTCTGTTAGCCTCGGCAAGAGGTTTTTCCAATTTTATTGATCTATTCAAGGAACCATCTCTGTTTCATTGGTTTCTACAGTGTTTTTTTGTTTTCATTTTTATTAGTTTTTACTCTTCTTTCTTCTCCTTGCTTTGGATTTATTTTGCTCTTTTTCTAGATTCTTGAGGTATGAGCTTAGATGATTGATCTGAGACTTTTCCTCTTTTCTATGTATGCAGTTAGTGCTATAAATTTCTTTCTCAGTACTGCTTTAAGTCTGTCCCACAAATTTTAATATGTTGTATTTTTATTTTCCTTCAGTTTAACATATTATTTGATTTTTCTCAGATTCCTTTTATTACTTATGTATTATTTAGAAGTGTCCTGTTTAGTTTATAACTGTTTGGAGAATTTCCTGTTACTTTTTTGTTAATTCTCTCTAGTTTGTTTCCATTTTGGTTGGCACATGCACTCTGTATGATTTCAAGTCTTTTAATTTTGTCAAGGTAAGTTTTATGGCCCAGGATGTGGGCTGTTTTGGATGTGGGCTTTCCATGGATACTTGAAAGTAATGTGTATTCTTCTTCTGTTGTGGGGACTGTTCTATAAATGTCAGTTAGATACTGTTGGTTGATGGTGTTGTTCAGTTCTTCTGTATTCTGTGATTTTCTACTTTACTTGTTCTATCAGTTGAAGAGAGAGGGGTATGTAGTTTTCAAATATAATTGGATTGGCCTACTTCTCCTTTCAGTTTTTACAATTTTTGCTTCACATATTTTGTAGCTCTGTTGTTTGGTACAGTCACACATAGGCTTATGTATTCTTGGTAAATTGATCCTTTTTTCATTATATGATAATCTTTTCTGTATATGGTAATTTTTGTCTTGAAGTCTAATTTATATGATATTAATAAAGCCACTCCTACTTTTTTATAAATTAATTTTTGCGTGATGTATGTTTTCCTTCATTTTATTTTCATCCTGTCTATGTCATTATACCGGAAATGAGTTTCTTGTAGGCAGCATTTAGTTGGGTCATGTTTTCAATCCATCCTGCCATTCTCTGTCTTTTAGTTCATATATTTAGGCCTTTTATATTTATTGTCATTATTCATATGTTAGGGCATAAGTTTACCATTTTTTTTTGTTTGTTCTCTCTGTTTCTTTATTCCTCTTTTCTTTTCTCTGCATTCCTGTTGGTTACTTGAGTTTTCTTTTTTAGATTTAGTGTTTTGATTTATCTTTAGTGCTTTGAGTGTATTTCTTTGTGTAGCTTTTTTTAGTGTTTGCTCTACATATTTCACACATACACACACATATACATATACAAAATCACAGTCTACTGGTATCATCATTTTAACGGTTTGTGTGAAATGTAGAAACCTCATATAAACCTCCCTTTGTGTCTTTTTTACCCATTTATAGTATAACATTAAATAATTTCTCTACTTGCATTTAGAACCACATCAGACAGTGTAGCAGTTTTGACTTCAATTGTCAGACATAATTTAGAAGAATCAAGGGGAGATGAAAAGTCTACTTTATTTACCCGTATGTCTGCCTATTGGGTTGTTCCTTCCTTCCTGATGTTTTAAGATTCTTTCTTTTGTCATTTCCTCCATTTAGAGAACTTCCATTAGCCATTATTTTAAGGTAGAGGAGCTGGCAACAAATTCTTTCAATTTTCTTTCATTTGAAAATATCTTGATTTGCTCTAACTCCTGAAGGACATGTTTACTAGATGAAAATTCTAGGTAGACAGTTGTTTTCAGCATTTGAAAAATGTTGTGTCACTTCCTTCTGGCTTCTGTGGTTTCTGATGAGAAATCCACTGTCATTTAAATTACTTTTCCATTATTGGTGAGATGTCATATTTCTCTGGCTGTTTTCAAGATTTTTTTCTTTGTCTTTAATTTTCGAAGTTTGGCTGTGATGTGTTGTCTTAATCAGCTTGGACTGCCATGACAAAATACCACAGACTAGGTGGCTTAAACAACAAAAATGAATTTTCTCACATTTCTGGAGGCTGGAAGTCTGGGATTAGGGTACCTGTATAGTTGGGTTCTAGTGAGAGCTCTCTTCCTGACTTTCAGATGGCTGCTGCCTTCTTGCTGTGTCCTCACATGGCAGAGACAGAGAACTCTCTCTTTCTTCCTCTTCTTATAGGCCAGTAATCCTACTGGATTAGGACCACACCCATATGAACTCATTTAACCTTAATTACCTCCTATAAGTCCTATCTCCACATACAGTCACAATGGGGGTTAGAGCTTCAACATAGGAATTTGAGGGGCACAATTCAGTCTATTGTATATGTCATGGTATGGATTTTTTTTTTTTTTTTTTGGATTTAATCTGCTAGCAGTTCATTCATCTTCTTGAATCTGTAGGTTGATATCTTTTACCACGTTTGGGAAGTTTTAAGTCATTACTTCTTTGACTTTTTTTTCAGCCATGCATCCTTTCCCCTCTTCTTCTGGGACTTCAATAACATAATAAATGTTACATCTTTTGTTATAGTCCACAGGTCCCTGTGGCTCTGCTCATTATTTTTCTATCTCTTTTCTCTCTTTTGCTCAGATTAGGTAATTTCTATTGTTCTGTCTCCCACTTCACTGATTTTTTTTCCCTCTGTGTCCTGCATTCTACTGTTGTGCCATCCACTGAGCTTTTCATTTGGTTACTGTGTTTTTCGGTTCTAAAATGTCCATTTTGTTCTTATTTATACTGTCTTTTTTTGTTTGTTTGTTTTTTTGCAGTACTTGGGCCTCTCACTGTTGTGGCCTCTCCCGTTGCGGAGCACAGACTCTGGACGCGCAGGCTCAGTGGCCATGGCTCACGGGCCTAGCCGCTCTGCGGCATGTGGGATCTTCCCAGATCGGGGCACGAACCCGTGTGCCCTGCATCGGCAGGTGGACTCTCAACCACTGTGCCACCAGGGAAGCCCTATACTGTCCTTTTATTTGCTGATACTTTAATTTCTTTTTTGAGACTTTATTTTTTCATTTGTTTTAAATGTGCTGATAATTGCTCATCGAAGCACTTTTATGATAGCCACTTAAAAATCTTTGTCAGAGAATTCTAACATCTCTGTCATCTCACTGTTGGCCTCTAATGATGTCTCCTTTCATTCAGTTTGAGATTGTCTTGGTTCTTGCCATTACTCCTAATCTTCAACTGAAATCTGAGCATTTTGTTAGTATGTTATGAGACTCTGTATCTTACTTAAACTTTCTGATTTACCTGGCTCTGTCTGACACTGTTCTGTTAGGGAACGGTGCGGGGAACCACCCCCTTACCACTCAGTCCAGGTGGAAGTGTAGGTTCTCTACTCACCGTTGGTACTTGAGGGGGCTTGTTACTCTTGAGAAGGATTTGGAGGCCCGACTCCCTGCTAGCCTCCACTGAGACCAAGATGATAGTGGAGGAGTTGCTTCCTTACAGCAAGATGGTGGTATAAGACCTCCTCTGACACAAGCCCGGAGGGCATGGAGAGTGGTTGCTTATTACTGTAAAAAAAATTCAGGCTCCACATGTGGTGCTCACTTGACACCGTGAAGATGGGGGATTTTGTTATTGCATGGCAGAGATGAAAGTTCTGGCAACCACTTGGCCTTTTCTGACACCACACGGATGGGCAAGTTGGGATGCCTCATTATAGCCTGGCAAGGTTGGAGGTTTAGATTCCCCACCTGCTCTTTGCCGATCTGGGTAAGTGAAACCACTCTTTTTTCTTATGGTGTTTGGCTGGAGTGCAGCAATTACTTTGTCAAAGTTTTCTGCCTTCCTAGACCTTTCCTGGTTCTTTGGCTTCATGGGGCTCTTTTTTTCATTTGCACCCTATGGTATTTCTATGTCCAGTTTCACCAGTAGCTAAGTCTGAGATATATGAGACAGAAAGAAAACTCAAGGAACTCACTGATAGGTCATTCTTTAGGTCCCGAGGTCCCTACTCAGTCTCCCTTCTCTCTACCATTCAGAGTCTGTTTGTGCTTATTTTACATATCACGTCTAGGGTTTTCAGTTGTACTTAATAGAAGGAATAGGAACAGAGATGTCTACTCCATCTTCTCTGAAGTGGAGGTCTGGAAGTCTGTGCATTTGTTTTGAAAACACCAAAGCACTTGATAAATGTATGATAACTGAGGGGCCATTTGATGGTCAGCTATAGGCTGACTCTTGAGGGACTCAGGGTAAGGCTCCCAGGGAGCTCTCTGAGGTACTGGACTCTCCTTAGTCTCTGGCCCAGTGGAGGAGAATTTTCCATCTCTCTGTTTTACTGCTTCTAATGGCCTTAAACCTTTCTTCTGTTTTCACTTATTTTGGTACCAACTTCTAACTACTGTGTCCTGCTCTATCACGTTCAACTTTTAACTGCTGCCTTGTGAACCCATGCTTAACTGGGCCTTAATAACTGGCTATATATTGCCTATTTTGGATAATAATTTGTATTTGCTATCACTGTAGCCATACCCTTGTTTTACTAGATCCTTGGAAAGTCACAGCACTGTCATGGTCTTTAATTGCTTTTGTCAGTTACCTCTAGCCATTGACTTGCCCGTTTGTGGAACAAGTCCTCTGGAAAAATGCAAAACAGAAGTGAAGCCCTTCCCTCAAGATGCTAATAGTTTCAGAGGGAAACTAGAATTAATTACAACTAGAGGAAATTTTCTGGTGCCTTTCATCTACACTACATTCATTGTTTTCTTTTACTTTTAAGGGATAAGGAACAGAAAATAAAATAAATAATTGGCTATACTGAGTTTTGTTCTCTTGCTTTTCCCTCAGTTTTGAGTATTTGCAGAGAAATAACTGCAAATCGTTTTACTTTATTCTACTAAGAATATTAAAAGGGAAATGATGTGGCCATGGTAGAAAAGATACTTTTCTTAAGAGAAAATTCTCTCAGAAATAGAAAAAATATAGCAGTCTCTTATTATGAGTTGACCTTGGAGCCAAGAAGTAGTAGGTTATTCCTTCCATCCATTCCATTCCTAATGCAATAGGTAAGAGACAGAAAGGTTACATCTGAAAATTTCCCTGACCTCTAAAGAAAGTTTTCGCTTCTTCCTATGTCTGATAGTAATTTTACTGGTTGTGTTTTTAGGACCTAACATCCTCCTCCACCAAAGAGGCAACAGTTTTCCCTTCTTGAACTTGGTGAGAATCTTTTACAGAAATTTTACCTAGCTGTCAGTCTATTAACCCTCAAGTGCTTAGTTTATTTCATGGGATTACTTTTAATGCCTTGGCCAGATCAAACTAGTGAGTTTGGGAGCCTGGGTTTGATCCCAGGTTAGCTGGATTCCAAAGCACACAACCTTAAAGCGTTATTGTGCTCTTTAAAATGGTGTTTCAGTCTCCCTGCACGTAGTGAGTGATGAATCTCTGAATGGCTGATGAACTGTTCTGAGCGATGTGGTTTATTATACATTGTGTGTTGTGTGTCACTGACCTGGTAAGGGTCTATGCATGCTCCTCTGTATATTGAAAAGATGAGGAAAATGATACTTTCTATCTGCCCTGAGGATGTTATGAGTATTAAACATCTCTGAAGAAAAGTTCTACAAGCATACCTTTATCATTTGATAACAAGAAAAGTCTGAATTGGTGAGAAGTCAGAATAAGTGATTACTTAAAATTTTAAAAAATCACATTCAAGAACATTCAGTAAAGAGAACAATGATTTATTAAGTGGATCTATGTTTTTTTAAAAATTGAGTTTGTAATAATTCTTAGGAAATTTATATTTACATGAATTATAAGCAAGAAGGTGCTACCCAAGTGCATAAAAGCAGTTTGTTCTTTTAAGAAACTTGGTCATTCTCTCTGAGACCTCAAGCATGTGATGATATTCTGCTATGATGATATAGCAGAAGAGTAACCTGAAGGTGAGGCACACATAAATGGTCATAGATTTCAAATATGAAAGATATAAATGATGTAGGGTTTACTCTGAGTGCCTCCTCAACGTGGTAGAACAGAGCAGTATTCTGAAGTTAGATGGATCTGGTTTCTGATCTTGAAGCCACCTTTAATCACGTGACCATGAGCAGGTTACTAAGCATCTCCACCACCAGGTATTCTCATTTCTAAAATGGGGAGAATGCCAGGTACACAGATCTCATAAAATCGTTGGGATATTGAATGAGATAATGCATGAAAAGTGCTGTGAACAGTACTTGCAGCATAACAAAGGCCAGCTGCTTCTGTTATTAAAGTTGATGTTAACACAATAAGAAGTAATAATGATGCTCTTGCCCTCTGAGAGGTTTAGGTAACAATTGAGTCTATATTTGTTAGCAACACGGGATGACCAATCCACGTGTAGCATCCTACCCCCTCGTTTCTGCTTCTTGTCTAAAGTAGGAGCAAAGAAACGACAGATTCAATCTAAAATATTCTTGGGTGGCTCAGCTAACCCTGGGATTAGGACTGCTGCGTCACAGGTCTGAAACAAGAGGATTTCAAGACCCTTGCATTTATTCCGGAGTATTCCAGATGTTTGTAGCTACCTGGAAACTCTGAACCAGCCAGTAGGAAGAAGGGGCCCCGGGGAACTGTTTGCTGTAGGAAGAAAGCCGGCTTCTGCGCTGACTTCTTTTCGGCTCACGGCAATAGCAACTCCACTTCATAATATCCTCTCTAGTCATGCATTCTGATCAAAGTAGTTATTTAAAGGTTGTTGCTAATAAGAGAGTAGATACCCCCGGTATTTCCCAGAACAGAGCTCGCATTCTGGGAATCTTGGGTCCACGTGACTTCCTGAGTAGGTGATTCACACTGAGCAAGGAGATAGGTTCGGCATGACACAATCTGCAGATGCAAAGAAATCCCCGGACAGAGGATGAGGCTGCTGAGTGTCCCCTTTGCTGGCTGAAGCTCCCAGTGTATGCACAAAACACGCCCTCCCAGGCCCCAGATGTGTGCAGGTCTCTAATTGCCAGCGCTTTACTAAGATTTGAAGGGCGAGAGAGTTGCAGAATCACGAACGCCGAGGGCGGTGTTAGGAAGGCAGCTTCCTGCACACTGTTGTAGGTGTTCGTGAGATTATCAATTGCTCCGGGAGAGACACAGGACTGGAGGGCTTAGGGAATGTGGTGGTCCCCCTCTTCGTGGTTTCTGCTCCCTGAGCTGGTGCTTTCCTAGAGAAATGTACCCTGTACTTCCATTTCTGCAGTGAAATTAACTCGAGCTTGGCAGGTAAGTCTTTCAGGTCACCTTTAAAAAAAGAAAAGCTATGAGAGCTGTGGTGGGGTGTGCCGTACCCCGTTCGCTTACAGCAGGCACATTTTATTGGTGCAGAAGTGGTATTTGGAAGCTTAAATGTGGAGCAGAGGTTTGCATCAGCCAGATGAACTACGTGGCCCTGGGGGAAGAGGTAGGGGCGCGAACAAAAGGAAGGGAAGGGGACTCGGGCATTTTCTTTCGTTTTGCTTGGAAATTTTATCTCCAGGCTGGTGCCTAGCTCCAGGACAGGGTCTTTGGCATGAGATATAGCTGTGATGTTCCCTATTTCTCTCTCTCTCTCTCTTTTTTTTCTTTTGTGTTTTTTTCCTGCTTGTTTAGTTACCACTGCATGGGAGCAGGCAGACAGAAGCAGGGTTGCATGCTGTCAGTACAGGCTGAAGAAGTCAGTAAGCAGCCAGACAGGGAGTGAAATGGGAGGGGGCAGCTCTAGATTTCTTAGGTTATTTCTTGTGAGTTTTTCAGAACTTGTGTGATTCAGGCTTGTCAGATGCTATTTTGAGCTGGGCTGAGGCAAACACGTTCCCTTGGTGCACCAGATGTTGCCTGCAGCCTCCCAGTTTCCAGAGGCACCTGGGTTGACTTTCCTGGGGGCAAGGGAATGTCCAGGCAAGGGATATGAATGAGGGACTGGGAAATTACAGTGGGGAAGGGAAATGTTCTATTGCTCTGGAGTTTAGTAGAAATCGTAATACGACTCTGGAGATAATTATTAGGATGGCAATGATTGGCTTGAGGGAATGAGGAACTGTGCCTCATTCAGTTCACTGTGTGGATCAGAGTGAATGCTTAGTAAATGCATGTTGATTGAATATTAGTACCCAAATGTGTACTTTTTCGGTGAGCTCAGGTTCATATGCTGGGTTATCCTTGAATGTCAAGGTGGAGTAATAAGAAAAACGAATCCTAACTGGAGGGTAAATTATGAAGGAGAGATGAGTTCTCCTGAATAGTAGAGTAATATCCTCAAGTGGAAGCATTGGACAGGGAGACACAAATCCTATCTATCTGTCTGTCTGTCTGTCTATTTTTCTATCTATCTATCCATTCATTTCTGTCTCTCATTTATTAACCACCTGGTTCCAGGAGAATTTCAAGTAGGTTATAAGACAGACTTAATGCAGACTAGCATCATTAGAGATAAAAATGACAAAAGATAAGCCTTCATCCAGAGGTCGATCTTCTGTGGTTCTGCAGTGACATGGCCTACAGATGACGGAAATGTAATTCTTGATTTAAGGATTTATTTCAACTTCATCTTCCACCAACCTCATTCCAGATACTGCAGACACAGAGGAAAGTAGACAGACGCTTGGCCCTCCTCTCAGCAGAAGGCAGGTCACAGTGGCACGGGTGACTGAGTCGTACGTGGAGGGCTGGTTGCACACATGCCCTCGGCAGGTGCTAAAGCAGATAGTTGGGTGGTGCTTCTCCACTCTTTAACCCGGGCTGCTCTTTTCTAGCCACATGGTGCTCTGCTTACTTTTTCTCCCCATATTTGAAACTGAAACGGGAGAAGTATGGTCTGCGTTCCCATGGTCTCCCTGCTTAGTATAATATTCTGTTATTTTCTCAGCTACTAAAATATTCTGTTATCACTGACCACTTCCTCCTCTGCTCAGTGTCTTTGTCACCGGCTGCAGTTTACATAAAACGACACAGGCTTGTCGGCTTGAATTGCATTGAGTGTGAGTGCTGTGGATGAGGAGGGGATTCCGGGTGCGCTGATGAATTCCTGCAGCTGCCAGGGCTGGGAGCCTGCCTGGGAGCCAAGTGGATTGTGGACAGATGCTTTACATGCTGGGTCGACTTGGCTCAGCTCATATTCCCAGGTTCTGACCTGGAGCTGGGGGAGGCACACATTCATTCACTCGGCCCGCACAGAAATATTGACTTAGCATCTGCTATGTGTAGGGCATAGAGTCCTTGTGCACTTGAGAGTCAACTGCAGGGGTCCCTTACCCCACGAGGTCTACTCTGTTGCCTACGTAGGAGATGCTGTTCCATTGTCTCATTTATTTATCTTGGGAGGGAAAAGAGTTTTTTCCACTTCATGAATGAGGGAACTGAGACATGTTTTAAGCACCTTGCCTAAGATCGCACAGCTAGTGAATAGATGAATCATAATTGAAACTGTTTACTTTGAAGTATGGGTTTGTTTCAACAACACCACACATTGTAAGGAAAGACACTTTCAGAAAAGACTCTTTTATAAGACACGTTAAGGGTTGAAAAGTTTGCTTAGGGAGGGCCCATAGAGGAGTAGAAATTAAGGTGGGCCTTGAGCAGATGCCAAAGAAGCTCAGTCCAAACTGACTTAAACAAAAAGGAGGGTTTATTGGCTCATGTACCTGAGGAGACGTCACCAAGGTCTGGATTTCCTCCAGTGTGTTCTCGTCTCCTTCTGTGTTGGCTTTATCCTCAGGATCTGCCCACTGACTTCTAGACTCTCCCACCCAGTAGCAGTAGCCCCCTTCCCTCCTGGCAGTGGGATGATTGCAGGAGTTGAAGGCCCCCAGACAGTTCCTGAGCTCACTTTCTCTCATTGGACCAACTGTGGCCTGGGGGAGACAAGTAAATGAAATGGGCCATTCAGCACTTTCCCCCAGAGCGCGTAAATGAAACTAGCATAGAGGCAAGTTCCCCAGAGGAAAATGAGGGTGGGAGCAGGGGAGATGGATGCTTGGTGGCCTACCAGCATCCCCTAGCAGAGGACTTAGAGAGGCAAGGGGAGCAGAAATACTCACAGCAGGAGCAGTGGTGGCACCTAGGGGTGCGTGGGTCTGGGTCAGGAGTCAGGATACCAGTTCTGCAACTCTGCCTTTGCCAGCTATGACTTCTTACCAGTGCCATCTGACCCTTGAACCGCCATGTTGCACTTGATAACTCCCTCTTGAACTCTAGTGGGCAGGGGATGGGGGGATGGGTCTTAGAATAATGAGGCATAAATTAGTATATCCAGTAGGGTGGGTCATATCAGTGTAAATGGGTGGTGGTCCTTCCCCTGGTTGCTCCTAAGATTCTCTATCTCTGCTCTGGGGCTGCACAAGCCCTGCACCATAAGGGTCCATTGATGTTGGTTCCTGGCCACGCCCTCCAGTATAAGTTGGGTCTTATAGGTCACCATCTGCTCAGGGCTAAAGCAGCCTGTAAGGAGACAGAGAGGGGGTCTCAGGGATTGGAAGCCTGTTGAATGGTCCTAGGATGATGCAACACTTGTTGTTTCACCAACCCTCTATTAACCAACGCCTAGGTTTGTTCAAGGGGCTTATGCATCTGGGGGTTTATGCTGAAGTCTTGAGGAGGAAGCTCAGTGTTTGGTCCATCAAACCATAGAGCTCGTGTGTTTTTTTCTTTCTCAGAGAAGCTTCATGCTGTCCTAGGAGGAATCAGGAGACATAAGCTTGGTCTGTTTCTACTGTTCCTCATTTGACAATTTTTTTTTTTTTTTTACAAATTGCTTTAATTTCTGAGCCTTATCTTTAAAGTGGGGGTGAGAGTTCCTTCCAGGTTTGTGAGGATCAAACAAGAAAGTAGGCAACAGCATGCCTGACTGCTAGTAAGCCCCCAACAGAGTTTTTCTTCTCTTCCTTCCTCAGATAGAATTATTTTACATTCAGGCTTTGTTATCCTAGTAGAGAAACCCAGGTTATGCTTTGGAAGGCCATTCCTGCCTGTGTTTGAGTCAAACTAGATTTAGCAGGTGCAAAGGGCTGCAGAAGTGACTTGACGGTTGATGGAATGACAGCCAGGGTTCTGACGGGCATCAGGAGTCCTGAGTGTTGACTCTTTGAGTGCCACACTGCAGTCATCCTCTGAGCTTCCTCCACCCGTGCTTTGTTCCTTTGTAAATGATGCCACCCCACACCCAGTTACACTTGGGAATCATCCCTAGCTTCCATGTCTTTGCCTCTCTTTTCTGCTGCTTAGCCTCTCCGTTCTGCCTTTACACATCCCATCAGTCAACGAAGTCCTATTGATTTTATAACCAAATCCCGCTTAAACCCACACCATCCTGTTCATCCCTAGTGTTCCAATGCTGCCTCATTCCTCACTGAACTCTTATAATTGCTGCCTCGCCGTACGTGGCATAAAGAGGACTCAACAAATGGTTTTTGAATGAATGAGGAATGAGATAATGAGATAGGTAAAATTTAGTGAAACATTTAGGCCCTGAGTTCCTAAACTTCTCCTGTTTGTAAGATAGGCATTAGTCTGTATTTCTAGGAATATTCATGGGAAAGAACTAGGTCCTTCTGCCTCTAACCTACCATGTGTCTGAAGTCACGATTTCCCCCCATTTTATAGAGATGTTTAACAAGTACACATCAGCCGAGGTGCTTGTTTCCGCAGGGAAGACCATCCCCAAGTCTTCCCACGTCTTGAGGGAGATATCCTCCCCTACCCCTCTGAGCTCTCATTTCACCATCCGCATTCAGCTGGGCTCTGGGAAACTTAATCTAAGGCTGTGCAATGCTAGAAGTGCCCGCTTAACAGCTTGTCAGCGGGGAGAGGCAATTTACTTACCCAACTGAATTACCTGTTTATACTTCTGCTCTCCCAAGCATACATCAGAACAAGAAGACAATAGAAGAAATTGTTAACACTGTACGGGACTTGTGGTCCACACCAAGAGAAATTTAGCCCATGAAAATGCTTTCTTTCTTTGGTGGGGAATCTCTTTCTCCGTCAGAACCGCCTTCCTCCCCTTGCAACAGATTTTCTTTTACAGTAACTCTGCTCAAGGTTCTTTTCCTCTGAAAACAGAAACACAGCTGACTGCTCACAACTCTTTACTGATTTGATGGCAGCCTAGGGACTGAAGAACAAGCCTGTTTTGTAGGTGCCTCCGAGGAGCTGACTTTAGGATGCTGCAAAAAAGACAAGTATCAGAAAATTCTCATGAGTGTGACAGTCCTCAAGGCAGGAAGAGTTCCTGGCGGGCCTCCCCTCTGCGTGCTGGAGGAATGAAGAAACGCGTTACACCATCGTCATAAGTCAGGTTGAGCATGGACATTTCTGGTGGAGCGGGACGGGGATTCCATCTCAGCCTGAGAGCTGTTCCTGAATGGCTGTCCCAACCAACTTGTCTGTTTCTCAGCTATTAATAGAAACTATCATTTGGACTAGCATTCAAACATTTGGCACCTGGGGTGGGAGAGGGCAGAGCCTAAGGGGGCAGAGGGCATTTGGGAATATTTGGGCTTGCTTCTTTATTTTCCCGAAGCCGGTTCTGGTCGTGAGGCTGAAGGGCAATGGGCAATAAAGTGGCACGCAGATGGAGGGAGACTGTTGGGCAGGTGGACCTCAGTCTCAACTATTCTGACTAGACATTGTGACTGAGCGACCTTTTTTTTTTTTTTTGACTTATGGTACTCTATCAGGACTGTTTTGATTGTAAGTGACTGGGCCAACCCAAACTGCTTTAAGCCAAAAGGGGATTTTAGTGGAGTCCATAAGGAGAAAGTCTAGGAGTTGTTCTGGATTGAGGTACAGCTTGACGCAGAGTCTCATGTGACGGTGCCAGGTTTCATGTTCTCATCTTTCAGCTTCGTTCTGTTCTCGTCTTGCCTTACGATCACCGGATTAATGTAGCAGCTCCAGATCTCACTCCGCTTAGCTTCTGTCTGGGGGTGGGGGTGGGGTAACATAAGAGCTCCTTTTCTGAATAATCGGGAAAAGAATCCTGGGCTTTTCTTTTATTGACCCTACTAAGTTGCCTGCTTCTTCCTGGAGCAGTCACTGTGCCCAGAAAAAGAAGTTATACTGATTATCTTAGGCCAGTTGGTATAAGGGTGGAATGAGAGAGGGTAACCAGTGAAATCCTCAAGAAAATTCAGTTCACCCTGGACAAAGGTGATGACTTCTTCACTGGAAACTTCTCAAGTGATGACTTATATCTTAGGTCCTTCAGACAGTATTTTCTCTCCAGGGCTGGCAGCATCCAGGACACCCACACCCTCTTATCCTCCTTCTTACCAATCAACATATGAAGCCTCAGCAGTTCCCCAGCGTGGCTCAGGGACATGGAGAATAAGAAGGAATGGCTCAAGAGACCGTAATGCATAGATTGGCTGTTTCAGTGGCCCTGTAGTTCTTTCACTCCTGAGTCAGGGTTCTTATCTAGAGCAGAGGGACCCGGAACATCTTTGCTCCTACAGATGGTGTTGGGTGGGTAACAGCATATGAGGAGATATGTGGATGGGGGTGGCTGATGTCAGGAGGGCTGAGTTGGAACATTGGATTCAAGTCAAGAGAAAAGCCCTGAGGTTTCAGTTGCTGAAGAGAAACCTCCTTAACGGAAAGATGTGACTTTCTGGCAGCCTCTCTGTAAGAACGAAGAAAAAGAAACCAAACTCTGGAATGACTAAAACTCCACTGGGGACTTCCCTGGTGGTGCAGTGGTTGAGAGTCCGCCTGCCGATGCAGGGGACACGGGTTCGTGCCCCGGTCCGGGAAGATCCCACATGCCGCGGAGCAGCTGGGCCCGTGAGCCATGGCCGCTCAGCCTGCGAGTCCAGAGCCTGTGCTCCGCAACGGGAGAGGCCACAACAGTGAGAGGCCCGCGTACCCCAAAAAAAAAAAAAAAAAAAAAAAAAATCCACTGGACACAGACTTGAGGCATATCCTATAGGGGCTACTAGGTGGGGAGGCAGGGCCTCGTGCACTGAGTAGTACTGCTCAGTGATGTTCTTCCCTTGACCCTGGCAAAGGCAACTTGGTAGAGAACACCGACACTACTTACCTACGTGACTTTGGATAATTCACTTACTCTCATCAAGTCTAGCTTTCCTAATCTGTAAATGGGGATAATAGAAATAGCTACTTCATCAAGAAATCGTAAAAACTGAATGAAATAATGTTATGTAAAGCCTGGCACAAGCTCAGCCCGTGGTAGAAAACGTAATATCAGCTTCAGCTTTTTCCTCCCTGTCTGTAAAAACTCTAATTTAGATACTCAACAACTTGGAAGTTTTCCCCTCAACTCAATACATGACTTCATGACACTAAGCATGTCGATAATAAGTGACCAAAATTAACTTGTAGTTGATGTTTCTTTCTTTTTTTTTTGGATTTAATATTTTTTGAGCAGTTGCACCAGACCACAGAAAAATGGAGGCTCAATGGGCCCCGCCCTTCCTGCAACACAGTCATTGGATCAGAGCCACTTGTGTTAAGCAGTCCCTGCTCTGCCCCTGACTAGCTATGTCATCTTTGGAAGTAAACTGAATCTCTCACCTCAGAATTTTGCTCAGTAAAATCAGGATAATGACACTTGCCGGCAAAGTTACTGTGAGGATATGAGACAATTCATGTTAAAGCCTGGCCTTGTTACAATTCTTTACATCATTAGTGGGATTTTACGATTCAAAATGTTGCTGCGTGGCAGTTCGTGGAAGGATATAGCCCAAGAGCACCCCATCTGGTATTGGGGGAGCCCCCTAAAATGGCCATACATAGACATTTCTGTAAAATCCAAGTCCACCAGAGCAGTTGTTCCTAACGTTCCCCTGTCCAAGCATGGGGCCAGGTTGGCTGCCAGGTTGTTTTTTTTCCCAAGGGATGACCCTACTTTCATGCTTCTGTGATTTACTTATAGAACAGATTACCACGTTGGGTGAGAGGTTGGATTTCATGGACCTCAGATGTCCTTTTCCAACTCCGAGATTCTGTGTGCCTATGATTTCACTTCCCTTTGGGAAATAACCCTTACAATTGCCAGTGGCGTGGCCTTAAGCAAGTTCCTTAACCCCTCTATGCCTCAATTTCTTAATTTTAGAATGGGGCTAATTCTAATCCCCACATCCTAGGCCGGTTGTGAGATTTAAACAGAAAGTGTATGTAATTGCCGAGCACAGAGTGGCAGGACTTCAGTACTGCTCACAGATGGCCAGTCCTCTCCTCATGTGGGTTGTAGTAGGGTGACACTTCCTGGACCCCTTGTTGTAGGATGGGGCCATGTGACTAAGTCCGGCCAATGAGTAGTGGGTCAGAATGAGGTCTGTAACTTCTGGATCAGAGCGTTTTATTGCCAGTATGTGACTTTTGGCTCAGTCGCCTTAACGTTTGGGATGGTGGCTATTTAGCGTGCCTGACCTCCTACCCTTGGCCAATGCAGTACGAGGGAGAATAACTTTTGGTGTATCGAGGGACTAAGATTTTGGAGGTGTTTTTCCTGCTGCATAACCTGGCCTCTAAGGCCCAAGCTCATCGCTAGCATCACGGGCACTTGCTATGCGCCAGACACACGTTACTCCACATGCTATAATGATACCCTAGAAAGATGTATCATTATCATCCTCATATTCGTATGGGGAAACTAAGGTCAGAAAATGTGAAGTAACTTGCCCAAGGTTAACCACTACCCTGCTAGTAAGCGGTAGGGTGAGGATTTCCACCCACATGGTCTAACTTTAGAGCTCGTGCTCTCAGTCACTATTCTGCAGACTCCATAGACCAAGCCTGTGGTTTCCTGGTACGATCAGCCAGTGTTAATTCTGCCCTCCCTTTCTCTTGAACTGCATCCCCTGTAGTTCCATTTGGAAATGATTTCCTCTGTTGGCGTTTACTCTTCAGAGTGGTGGTGAGGCTGAGAAGTCAGCAGGGTGGCCTGCTGTGGTTATCTAACTCTCACGTTGTCACAGGAAGTCTCTCATTTTCTTTGCTTGACCGCTTTTTGGTTTTTAACCTGTTATTTAAACCAAAATCTTTGGTATGGAGACAAGAAACTTCTTAAGAATATGGAAGGCATTTTCCCCTATCTTTGCTTGAAGGCATTGAAGTGGTAATCTTGAGTCTTAGAAACAGAGCCTGAGATGGGGGTTCTTGTGTACGTGATGTGTTATTAATGAAGTGCTTTTGGGAGAAACCTGTAAAGAAATGAGGGAGGCGGGATAGGGCAGGGAAAGAAGCTAAGCAAAGATGTAGTATAGGTGAAGTCTAGCTTCACCCTGACTCCATGAGGGAGCTATAGTGTATGATTTGTACTATAAAGAGCTTGTTCTGCATTGAGGCAAGGGGACTGAGCCTTCATTCCCCTGAGTAGTTTGGTCATTGGCCTCGGTTGTAACCTCCCAGGTATCTCCAGGTGAGGTGGTTCCCATTGGCTAAAGGCAATCCTCCAAGAAGGATGCAGGTGTGAGCTAGTTACAGCCAACACCTGCAGCATTTGGGAGATGGGTGCACCTGCCAGGTAAAGGGATCTGGAAGATGTACCAAGAGCATCTGCTACAGTTTGAGGTCAGTGACTCATCCTTTCCAGATTTGTGCTTTTTCAGAGAGTGATAGGGTCAGGCTAAGGGGAGGCAGCAAAACGTGTAACACAGCAGTGGAACGTGATCCCAGTGGGGCCTTATTACATGCTTTTTGTTGACATCCAAGAGTTGTGTCTGTGACTGTGAGGGCAAGATGGTCAAAGACCTCTGTCCTGACCTTTCGACCTGGAACTGATACATGTTGCCTGTTACCTGAGAAAGTTTACTGTCTACCTTTTTAAATGGGCAAGGTGGCTGCGAAAAATGTTTTGGCAACTCTTGGGATGTTTTCCTTCCGAGTGAAATAGGCAGCTTCAATCTGATAGGTCCAGAATCAGCAACTCAGACTAACAATATGAACACTAACACCAACACCGACACGATTTATTAAATGCCTGCTGTGTGCCCGGGGCTTTAGTTGTATAACTGTTTTCTCTAATTCTCCCTATGACCCTCCAAGATGAGGAATAATAGGATCTTTTTTCTGGTCCGGACAATAAATATCAGGGAAGGTCAGCAATTTTTCCAAGGACACACTGTTAAAACAGTCTGCATGTAAGTAGTAAAGAAAATAAGTCACAGCATCAAAGAATGGAAGATTAAGGAGAAAATGATGAAAAACCACGTACTCACCAAAGAGCAGAAAACATCGGACTGTACAATAGGGAAGTCTCACTGTTTTGATTAATATAAAAATCTTGCCGTGCTGAGTGTGGGGGAAGAGAGCAAGGCAAGGCTGACGTGGATGGGATTCGGTTCCAGTGCGTCTGACTCTAAAGCTGAAACATCTTACCTTGCTAAACTGTTTTAATAAACACGTGATTTTAAGATGTCTACCCACTTAGCTCTGAACCATGAATTCTAGTACACTCAGACCTTGGAGGGAGACAGACTTGAGTACTGGCTCTGTGACTTGGGGAAAGTTACTTAACCTCTCTAAGCCTCAGTTTCCCACGTGTCCAATGGGGATAAGAACACTTAGCTTGTATAACTCATGTGGATTAAATGACATCATGTATGTAAAATGCCTATCATATAAAAAACACCTATTCTCTACCAGTTATTATAATGTATCCATGAGGAGCCTTCCATCTAGTTGGGGAGGAAAAAACAGTTTCAGTCTCTATTGTTTAATAATAAACAACTACAGAAATTGGTGGCTTGAAACAACAATGATTTATTACTTAGCATGGTTTTATGGGTTGACTGGGTGAACCACCCAGTCATGTTGCACATCATGTCAGCCTGGTCTCTCATGTGGTTGCATTTAGCTGGGAGCTTAGCTGAACTCCAAGAAGGGATGTTCAAGAAGGCCTCTGGTCCTCACTCACATGCTTCTTATCATCAGTAGTCTAGCTCAAGCTTCTTATATGGCAGCTGGACTCCAAGAGCCCCCAAACTGAAGCACCCTGCCTTTTTAAACGTTAGGCCCAGAGTTAGCAGACTGTCACTTCTATAGATAAAGCAAATACATGGCCACTCCAGATTCAAGGGGGAGGGGAATCAGACTCCGAGACTTATTGGGCAGAGAGGCATGTGTGTGTTGGAAGAGGAGGAATTATTGGCAGCTGTATTAGTCAGGGTTCTCCAGAGAAATAGAACCAATAAGAATATATATTATATATATATATATTCTTATATATATATATTATATATATATATGGAGATTTCTTGGCTCTTGTGGTTATACAAGCTGAGAAGTCCCACAATCTGCCATCTACAAGCTGGAGAACCAGGAAAGCTGGTGGTGTAATTCAGTCTGAGCCTGAAGCCCTGAGAATTGGGGATGAGGTGGGGTAGGGCTGATGGTGTAAGTCCTGATCTGAGCCTGAAAGCCCTAGACGAAGGGCCGGAGACGATGGAGGTCTCAGCTCAAGCAGAGAGAGCGTGTTTGCCCTTTTTGTTGTGTCCGGGCCCTCAGTGGATTGGATGAGGCCCACCCACAGTGGGTTTTCTTAACTCAGTCTACTGAATCAAATGTTAATCTCTTCTGGAAACACCGCCATAGACACACCCAGAAATGACGTTTCACCAGCTATCGGGGCATCCCTTAGCCCAGTTGACACATAAAATTAACCATCACAGCAGCCATATTTGAAGACTATCTCTTGTGGAAACATTCATTTTAGACCTTACTGTCTGACAGAGTGCTGCCTCTGAGCTACAGATATTTACCATGAAGGCTGATACCCTGTGGAGTGCGTTAGTTTTTTTAGAGATGACTTAACAGAGCTTCAGTTGGACCCTGCATGAAGGATGGGAAATTGCTATGGAAGGAAAAAGGAGAGGGTCTATCTGCTGTTCTGATTTTTCACCCATGTGAACCAGGACAAACTCTGTAAGTTGGGGAGGGAAGATGGGGACCCTGATTTTAACTGTCAAATTGATCTAGAATTGTCAGATGGGATAATTTAACCCTCAGATGAGGGTGATTTATCCCGTGTATTGTAATCAGATAGTCATCTAAGTTGTTCCCTATGAGCTCTGGTAAATCACTTTTAGTACATATTGAAAGTGACAATATTGTATTTTATCACCGAATTGCCATCTTACAGTAATAACTAACGCACGTCAATGGCTTTGGCTCCAGCACTGAATTACACTCACTTGGGGGCACATAGATCCAGACGGGAGCTGTCACTTCTGTCTGCTCATCCATGGCTGGGACCAAGAGGCTGGTAGGGAAACTGTACTGTTGCAACCTTTGTAGATGAGCTGGTTCAGAGATACCTGTGGTCTCGTGAAGCATGGAACTTCTCTTCAGTGCAGTTTGGGTCGATATGATCTAGGGTGGACCTAGTAATTCTGTTAAATGAGTGATGAGTGCTTTGATGACTAAAGGTAAGGATCTTATTTAAACAGAGAAATAAGGACTGGTCAGGAATCAGGCTCAAATGATCTCTGCCTGGTCTGGCTACTGCCCACGTGTCCAGCCTCAGCTTGCTCTGATCCCCACCTTGAACTTTCTGCTCTACCTGTACACACCGTACTCTGCTTCTCTGTACCATTGTTCATTTCCTTTTCTTTGCCTGGAATGAGCTCTCCCAGTTACCCCACCGGTTCCTCTGGTCAGGGAAGATGCACTGCAAACACCCCCTCCTGGGTGCCTCACTCCTCTCATTGTTTCATTCGTCACACTGCATTATCATTACTTATTTATGCCTCTAGCTCTGCCACTAGACAGACTGTGAGCTCCTTGAAGCCAGGAACTCATTTTAATAATGTTGGTATCCCAACCAACCAGCACAGGACTGATTGGCCCAGATGCTGAATATGTTTCCCTTTAGCTAGGGGGTTTCCCGTTTTGACGTTACATATCTGGATGGGAATCAGTATGAGTGTTTACTGCAAAGGTGAAATTTATATGGCTCTGGAACAAAAGCCTGGGCAAGGGCCCAGAGATAGATTAGTCTGGAAGGGCTTGGAGGTATTTGTACATTTAGCATTAAGTGAGAAATTAAGCACGTCTTCACACTGATGAATTTGAATCCAGCTTTATTTCTGGAGGCCTTCCTGTGTTAGAAATAAGATTGAATGATCATTTCTTTCATGCTGGTGGATTGGGGTGTCAGATCTCACAGAGCTTCCCAAACCATTTGCCTGCAGTTCCCTGTTCCTCACCCTGCCCTTAGAAATGAGGGATCTGAGAGTAAGTTTCAGGGGTGGTAGGAGAAGGGAGAATGCATTCCCACATTCCTAGCCCAAGTGCACACACTCCTTCCTTTGAGAGAAGTGAAAGAAAGGTCTCTGAGCCTAGGAACTGGATCTCCCCTTTCGAACTGTAATCTGTAGGCAGATGGGGCAAGAAACCCCGTGCAGGTTCAGAGACAGATGTCAGTGTGTGCCTTACAAGGAAACAAGGCAAGTGCCTGAAGAAAGGTGGCAGGGGTCTTCAAAACGAAGCCGCCTTCTACATCTTTTATTCTAGGTGCATGCCTCATGAAAGTTATTCTGGTAGTGATGATAATAGTACTACCATTACTACTAATAATAATGATTTATATATATTGAAAGTTTTCTACATGCTAGGCACCATGCCAAACTTTTTACTTGGCCTCCTTGATTTCAACTCGCAACTTCATGAGAAAGATTAATCTGATTTTCATGTTATGGATGAGGCACAGAGAGACAAATATAACTTGCCCAAGGTTGCAAAGCTAATTAATGGAGGAGCTGGGATTTGCACCCAGGCAGTCTAACGGAGGACTATAGTCCTAACCTTGGCGCTATATTATTTTCCAAGTAATAATAACAAGGATAACAATAGTAAAAAGTGCAGCTAATGTTTATTGGGTGCTAGCTCTGTGCTGGACCCTTGCCAGGCTCTTTACATGGAAAGCCTCATTTCCTCTCACCACAGCCTTTGGAGCGGGTTATTATTATTGTCTTCATTTCAGAGGTGGAGTGACTGAGACTTAGAGACTCAGCACCATGTCTGAGGTCACACAGCTAGTTCACAGTGGATCTGGATTCATTCTCAGGCTCTGTATCTCCTGAGACCCCTGCCCCATTTTTTTTATCTTGGTTCAGGAGAAGTTTTCTTTCCGTCAATCCAGATCTCCTTCTCGGCAGCCAGTTCTCATCTCCTTCCTGAAGATGAGACCCAAAGAGAATTAACCATCTTCTTCGAAGGCAAAGGCCATATGTCAGTGAAGAGTGTGGTGGATTCTGTTGGGGAGCGTGGGCTCCAAAAACATTAGCGCTAAAGAACAACTAAGAGCACGTATCAGAGGGAACAGTTCTAGAGACTGGGTGAATGGGAACCTGTTTCATCCCACTGTATTTGAAGCCAGAACACCACGTCATGACACTGACCTGCACTAGGGGCTATACTGGTGACCAAGGAAAATTGACCCTCTGTAGGCTTTTAGTACCATTGGTAGTGAGGACTTTATATGTGTGTATGTTTATGTATTTGTATACACATGTATGTATATATGTACACACACACACGAAGTCCTCACTACCAATGGTACCAATACACAGCTTTGGGGGGTAGGAGGAGTACCTGTTATGTGCAGAGCACTCAACTTAGGCTTTTAGGCAGAGGCGATTTACAAAAAAAGAGGGAGTGGTACCATTTGCCCTAAGCTGCCCTGGAAGTCTAAGCAGAGAAGTGAGGCAGATATGTATGTGGACAGTGTTTTCATAGATTAGCTTGATTAGCAGATTGGCAAACTTTTTGAAATCATAAAGCCTACAAATATATTTTTAATCCCCAAACCTTTATGAAACAGTAAAGTTCTCATAATCTTTATACAGGAAAGGTAATAGACAAAGTTTGTATCTGTTTGCAGCTAGTGATTCATGGCTCTACCTGTGAGTGTTGGACTTCTGAAATATCATTACTAATAAAGTTCAGAGGATGTTATGAGAGGGATGCAGTGGAAGTTGTGTGTCCTCTCTCATGTCTTTAGCTGGGTCACACGAAACGAATGTGATCGTTTTCCACCTCCAGGTGAAGCACTTACTCTGCTCGCCTGTTGCTCGCTGTCTTCTGCTGCACTTGGGAACAAATGTGCAGCTTCAGGGTGTCGCTGGCAAAGGAACTGCTAGGAACTAGGTTAAGAATGGATATTCCTCCTTAAAAACTATGAATTTTGAGATCACACACAATAAGGTCCACCTCAATTTAAGGAACGTGCCGTGGATCTGAAAATTGGTCATTGTAACATCCTGGCCTGGCTGGAAGAGTCTCAATGGCTTAAGTGCTGAGGGGCCCCAGGCCAAGGTTTCAGCTTTCATGTGATTTGGTGACCCTGACTTTGGTCCATTGCTGTAGGCAGAACCTCTGGGTCTTGACTCAGGACCTTCCAAATGGATTCTTGAAAGTGGACCCTGGTGATGGAGAGTGGAGGCTCCAATAGAGAGCATCCTTTACCCCCAGGGCGCAAAGACTCACTGTGTATGGCTGATGATAAAAAGTGGGAAGGGGCTTCCCTGGTGGCGCAGTGGTTGAGAGTCCGCCTGCCGATGCAGGGGACGCGGGTTCGTGCCCCGGTCTGGGAAGATCCCACATTCCGCGGAGCGGCTGGGCCCGTGAGCCATGGCCGCTGAGCCTGCGCGTCCCGAGCCTGTGCTCCACAGCGGGAGAGGCCACAACAGTGAGAGGCCTGTGTACCGCAAAAAAAAAAAAAAAAAAAGTGGAAAGGAGAGCACAGCATGGGGACCCAGCACTCCCACCTTCAGATGTTTTCCTTAAGAAATGTGATCACCTTTTAGATGCTGGAGAATTATTACTGCATCATTCAGGATAATGACCAGTTAAAAATATCCTAATGGCCCATCAAGAAGGACATACATAGTTAAATTATGATATCTAATATTTGGAATATTAGGAATATTTTTCAGCCATTAAAAACCATGTTCTTGAAGAGTATTTGATAGCATGGATGTAGTTACATGGATAAATATAGATACACATATATTTGGGTAAAAAATGCAGAAGATTTCTTTCTATAAAGTACGATCTTGGTTTTTTAAAGTGTCTATATCCATCCCTAGAAAAAATTCTCTAAAGAAACATACAAACATTTTTCAGTGATTGTCTCTGTGTACCAGATGATTTTAATTTTCTTCTTTGAAACTATCTGGCCAAGTTATTTTCTACAATCACATATTACCTTTCCAACCATAAAACAGCAACAAATACCAGGTGTTTCTACTGTGGCATGTTCATCCTGTGCAGAATTGCAGTGGGAGCTAGACACAGGGGCTTGGTGCTGAATGCTGCATTTATTAGTTGGCTCATGGAGGGCAAGCCTTCGCTTCCAATTCCAGGATAAGCAAGACACCCGGCTTTCCTCATGGGTCTTTGAAAGCTGGGAGGAGTGACTCCGTGCTGTCTGAAAGTGAAGGTCTGTAGCCAGGGTGGTCACTCTGCCCCCACTCCTCCCTTTTCCCCGGCGTTACCTCTTTTCATACTTCAGGGCTTGGCTCAGTTGGTGCTTTTCCAGGTAATCTTCCCTGGAATAGGGGTCCAGGTTCCCCTTTTGAATGTCCTTGTAGCACTTTAGAACTATCATCGTTGCAATTTTATATCCATTATTGAGGTTATTAGAGGAATGTGAGGTCCCTCCTCTGAATTATGTGTTTTGTCTTTTTTTTTTTTTTTTTTTTTTTTTTTGTGGTACGCGGGCCTCTCACCATTGTGGCCTCTCCCGTTGTGGAGCACAGGCTCCGGATGCCCAGGCTCAGTGGCCACGGCTGATGGGCCCAGCCACTACACGGCATGTGGGATCTTCCCGGACCGGGGCACGAACCCGTGTACCCTGCATCGGCAGGCAGACTCTCAACCACTGCGCCACCAGGGAAGCCCATGTTTTGTCATTTTTGACTGTCCCTCATTACTGGCATATAAGAGTCTCCCACAAATGTTTGTTAAATGAATAAATACACTCTTCCATGCAAAGGTTTGAATCAACTGGTGGGAAGACAGATCTGATACTTTGAGGTGGACTGGAGGGATGATAGTGTTAATTGAGAGAAAGCTTCCTAGCAGAGTCACTACACCATTTCTTTTTTTTCTGGGCAAGAGTATGATTCAACGCACCAGAGAGCTAAGACTTTCCATTCTAATGTGGGTCAATCAATCGAGAAATCAATCAACATCTGTTCACCCAGTGCAGACCACGTGCCCAGCACAGTGCTAGAGGCACTAAGGCCTTTGGGAAGCAGCTTTGCCTCTTTCCTTCAGTTCGTGAAATGGGGTTATTGAGACTTGCAGAATCCAGGAGACAGGAAGGGCCGGGGGTAGGAGTGACTGATCAGTGACTGCAATGACTGGAAAAGGACCATGAAAAGCCAGTGGCATTTGAGCTCCAGCATTTTCACTGTGGGGTCCGGTGAAACCCAGAGTTAATCTTCCCCAAGAAAGATGTACATGGGAAAATGTCCCTGATGATTATTGCAAAGGTGTCATCTTAAAAACAAACAAAAATCATAAGGTGCCTACCTGAACTTGGAAGCATGAAATAAAAAGCAAATTGTTCCCATCTGAATAATTGTGGAGTTAATGGCTCTGAATTGTGTTGGTTTAGCAGGTTTCTGCCTTTCATGGGTGGGACAGGGGGAAGTTTGGTCTAGCTTAATTAATTAGGCTTTCCCTGCTGAAATGTGACAAAACAGCTACCCTGAAATGTTGCTCTCTAAAAATGAAAAAGGAGAATTCCTCCTCAGTCACCTTTACATGGAAACCAAGGACAGGAAGAGAAATAAGACATGGGCTGTTAGGGGAAATATGATGTGGGCAATGGATACATTTAGACAGCAAAGCCCACTGCTTACTTTCAGTCTCTAGCCTAATCATTCTTCCCCTCCTGGAATCTATGAGGGAAGTTCACATTTAGGGGCGGGGAGGACAAATGGCTATGATCATAGCCTGCTAGGGCCAGTTTCTAACACCTGCCCTCCCACCGCTTTCCCCCCACTCCACACACACACTCACACATTGTTTGGGAAGTTTGAGCTGAGCTGTCTTTGGAATGACAGGGCCTCATCCATGTAGCATTTGTAATAAGCTGGTCCTTGGGTGGGCTAGAGTTTGTCCACATAGTGGAGGTAAGGAGTTGGAGGAAGGGAAGGAGAAGCTTGTTAATTAAGACTAAAGGCCAGCAAACTGTTTGCAAGCCTGGCAACCTAGTTACAGCTGATTCTTATCTCCTAGAGCAAACATTTATAGGTTTGCCAAGACCTCTTGCTAGCTCCCTGCCTCCATGTAGTCATTTTCTGTGCTAGACAATAATAAGTCTGCATTTATTCTTAAATGTCCTTTAATGCCCACTTCATTAGAGCAGTCCAGTTAGAGCCCGTTAGCAAGGTTTTACTGCATTATTTTTTGGAGAAAAAGGGATATTCGCATTGAGAGGAAGGCTTTCTGCTTAAGGAAATATTTTCCCCTGAGCGGCATGAATACACGAGCCAGCATATGCAAAAACTTAAGGCTAGGATTCGGTGCACCCCTAAGTAAATTCCAGGAAAGGTGAGTAATGGTCTAGGCTGAAGAGAGAAACGCATCCCTTGGGGGTTCTTGAACAGAGCCAAAGGCCCCTCTTTGGGTGAGGGGATCGTGTGCTGCACCGTTGCTTTCTTCTCCCACGTCGTATCTCCTGCATTTATCTCCTGCTTCTGCCACTTCCTAGATCTTCGATTTGGCCAAGCTACTATCCAGCTGTTTTGCTACGACATTGTCATTGCATCGGTCCTGCATGCGACACTCAAGGAAAGTCTATTTGGGTGTCTTCTTTCCTTGTCAGTCTTCATGTCTGTCCCTTCTGAATTTGAGGCCCGTGTCTACCCTTGGGCCCTGGGCCTTTTCCCTTAACATCTCCAGTGTGAAAGCTCTTCCTCAGTGGGTTTCTCTGCTCCTCTCTTCATCCCCCTGGGTCCCAAAGGGAGTCAGGAAGGGCCTGGACAGACTGTCAGAACAAAGTTCCCACTGTCCTCCAACTGTGGGTTTTGATCATTTCTTTCGGTAGCCAGTTTAGTGTAATTATTTATGGAAGAACTTCATAGCGCAAAAGGAAATGTCCTATAAAGCATTTATCAAGGAATCAGTCTTTGTAATCTGAGACATCCCCAGAGCAAAAGCAAAGTATCTGTGCTAATGACTCAGGTATTACCTTTGGGGAGAAACAGGATGAGATATCTAGGGTTGGTGGGGTTTGAATCACTGTGGTTGGTGCAGTCGATGAGCCTAGAATCTGTGGGAGGTCCAAAGTCTTGTGCCGTCCCAGTCCTCCCAGTGACACAGTGTGGTGCCCACTGCTGTTATCATTATACAGTGGAGAAACTGAGGCACAGAGAAATAAACTGCCTTACCCAAAGTTTCTAAAGTAGAAAGTGGAGTAGAGTCTACATTTGGAAAGAGGCAGTCTAATGCCATAGCTGCATTCTTAACGTTCTGGAATCTGGTTATGTACAGGCAGGTCCCTTGATTGGTCACTGTCTCATACTCCTGGCTTATCCGATCCTTTCCAGCTTCCTAGAGCTGGATGTACTGATTGGCCTGAACAGGAGATTCAGAAGTTTATCAGGAGTCTCATTGTGTTGATTTGGTGAGACTGGAAGAAGATGTCTTTAGCAAATAAACCCGGTATCCAATGCACCTAGAATGGGCCAGCCTGCTTCCACCATGTCCTAGATCTCTGACTTAGCCAAGCTCCTTAATTTTTGAAAGTCTCAGCTGTCTCATTTATAGGATAATAGTAGCCTCTACTTCATACTGGGCTGTAAGAACTGAAGAGAAGAGGGAGTGCATGGAAGGTACTTGGTAAACAGTTAAGAGTTTTAGAACTGTTTATAAATTCTAGCCAAGGCCGTTTGGCTCCTTATGGCCCAGAAATCCCTGTAATCCTGGGACGATGTTTCCTAAACTCTAGTATCCATAGGGATGACCTGAGGGGAGGTGTTAAAAGTGCAGTTTCCCACATTTCACCCCAAGTGATTCAGGTTGGACCAGGTGATGTTGATGCAAAGGTCCAGGGACCATCACAGAGAAACACTAGCTCAGAGGCCAAGGAACCCCCGTTCCACCCCTTGACTAGACCCTCCACATTCCTTCAGTCTCTTCTGACCCCGAAAGCAAGTGTTAGAAACATTCTCAGCAGAATGTCTACTAAAGACTTTATACGGCCAACAAGTAATAGTTTCATGATTGCGGAAGCAGCCCTCAGAATAGTACATTTTCTCCCCTCCCCCATTTCCTATGTTGTCTCCAGGCCCCCCTCCCCCCAACCAGCTTCTATTTGCACCATAGTCTGTGGCATTTTTGAACTTCAGGGCTCCTGTCTGGCTTGTTATTCTCTTAGCTGAGGAATTGTAGCACCTAATTAATAGGAAATTAGCTGTGAATGTAACATTTGGCCCAAGAAGTTCTAAATATACACCATGTGAGTGGCCTGGGCACCTGATTCCTGGCAGCTCCAGAAGTGGCACTTTCTGTGCCTTTCCAGGAAGTGAAATCATAGGTCACAGGCAGCTGGGAGTTGGGGTCGCTTGCCCTGAAGGCTAAGCGGGGAGCTTCCTGGGGAGCACGAGGGCCTGTCTGCCTCATCTGGCTTCCCAAACAGCACATATACTTTCCTCAAGTTAAATGTCTCTTCAAAGGCCAGGCTGGAGAGGAAGCAGAAAGGAAATTGGAGCAGGGGCAGAGAGGACTTGGAGGAGGGCTCTGAGATCCCTTATAGGGTGTCCCAAACACTGGTCCCCCAAAGACACTGTAGGTCTGCTGTTGTTCCAGGCACATCCATTTGGCTTCTTTGAGAAGCAGGGATCTCGTGCATTGAGGGCCATGCCACTGCCACTCACAGGTGCTGACCATGAAGCTGAGGTCCAGAGAGGTTAAGTATCTTGTCTAAACAGCTAGGAGCAGAGCTGGGATTTGAACCACAATTTTCTAATCCCCAAGTCTGATTCTTTCTGCAGGACCTCAGCTGCCTAAATGCTTCAGGAGGAGAAAATGATTTTTAAAAGCACCAGTGAGGAAAAAGGATAGAGGGGGAGAGGGAGAAGCAGAAGGGTCAAGGGCAAAGTGAGGTGCCTCCAGGGGTCTTGCAGGGAGGCAGAAGGGCCTCCACAAAGGAGGAAGCATTGCCCAGAAATCAGAGCTGCAGCTTTTCTCTGGATTCACCTGATTTAAATTATATCACTTTTCTTTTTCTCAACTTCCCCTGCGGGGAAATAGAAATTGAACACCCTGTCTTTTCCCTCATGAGAGTTAAAAATCTGCTGATGAAAGGACCTGTTCAAATTCTAAGTCTGTCTGTTACGAGCCAAACCAGGGTGGGAAGAGAATGCTGGGTTCCTTGGCAAAGCAGGTGGGACCAGCAGGGGAAGACGGGCTGACCACGTTAGGGAACAGAAAGCCCAGAGTAAGTGCAATATTTTGCCAGCTTTATTTAAGAGGCCGATCGAAGCCTCTTTAACACAGGTTTCTACCTGAGAGTGATATAATGAATCCAGCATTTATGTATCTCTGGAAGGAGGCTTCTGAAAGAGGAGAAAAATATAAAAGAAACTGCAACTTTGGGAATGCAATGGGACATTGGGAAATAACTCATTGACGATGTCACAGAGCACAAGATAGATGGGGAGGCCACATGTTGCTGAGGCTGAGGGAGGACAGAGTCTTCCCTGGAAGGAAAGTGTGGCTCCAGCCTTGTTCAGGGAAGGAAGTTATAAATCAGAGTCCAGACCGAGAACACAGCTTCTTCTTCCCGCCTTTTCTCACTAGCCAGAGGCATTTCCTGACCCTCCACTGAGGAAGGGATCCATTCCATCTGGTTTCTAACCCTCTGGAGCATGTTACCAGTTCATTACCATCCCGGCCAGTGCTTTGGCACAAAATGGCTTTGGAGTCTGAAAGAGTTGAGTTCAAACATCACATCCTCCACTTAGTAGTTCCTTACTTTTGTAGGCCCTCAGTTTCTTATTGTGTTAAAAGTATGGGGTAATATCTCTTTGAGAGGGTTTTTAAGAGGATTAAATGAGATAACAGTCAAAAAAACTCCACACAGTTGAGCTTTAAGAACAATTATTGCCGTTGTCCTCACGTAAATAAGAGAATCAAGAATAACACTTGGTACTTGCTGGCCACTCAGTAATGTTTCTGTTCTCTTTTTCAAGGTCATATCAGCAATAACACCATTAGGAAAAGATGTTCACTGTTTTGTCTCCCTCATCAATTTGTACCCTCCCCCAGACAGTCCTAAGCCACAGCCTAGGCCAAAGCCAAACCCCAGCCTCTGCCCAGATCTATCCGCAGTCCTAACTCGAATCCCAACCCCAGACCCATCCTAACCCTATACCAAACTGTAACCCCTACTCTATTCCCAACCCTATTTCAACTGTATTAGTCAGGGTTCTCCAGAGGAAGAGGACCAGTAGGATGCATAAAAGAGAGATAGACACTCGTTCTAAGGAGTTGACTGGTGCTATTATGGAGGATGGCAAGTCCCAAGATCTGCAGGATGAGCCGGGGACCCAGGAGAGCCAATGGTGTGGTTCTGGTCTGAAGGCTCGCAGGACTGATACCCAGGAAAAGCTGATGTTTCAGTTAGAGTCTGAAGACAGGAAAAGAGCTGATGTCCTAGTTCTGTGACCATCAGGCAGGAAGGATTCTCTCTTATTTGGGGGAGGGTCAGCCTTTTGGTTCTATTCAGGCCTTCAAATGACTGGGTGAGGTCCACCCACGTTAGGGAGGGCAGTTTGCTTTACTCAGTCCACTGTTTTCAGTGTTAATCTCATCCAAAAATCACCCTCACAGAAATACCCAGGATAGTGTTTGAGCAAATGTCTTGGTACCATATGACTCAGTCAAGTTGACACATAAAATTAACCGTTATACTACCATTATCCCTAATCCTGTCCCCAGCCCTCTCTCCAAGCCAAGGCCAAACCTAACTCCACCCTAGTCATACTATTAAATATTGCTCTGCGTCGTTAACGCCTCAGTTTTCTAAGATAGGCTACATCCTGTCTCAGCCACCACAACTTGCTGATCAGGGTGATGATTTCACACCGTAACTTGATCATTTATCTCTGGAATATGGAGGCGAAAGGGAAAGGACATTGGAAAATAGATTCTTGCTCAGATAGCAACCCAATGTGATTAGCATCTGCCTTGGGCATGAGGAACTGCTCGGACACGAAGAGCGATTTCCATTTGTTAGTGCCAACTCCTGCCCCGTTCTCTTAGCTAAACCCTATTTTAATAGGGTCTGTGTGAGGTTGGGATGGCCAGGGACAGAGGCCTGGGCACTACCCCTAAAGATGTCTTATTGCAAAGAATATAGGTTTATAGACCACTGTGAGATGAAAAGTAGATTGTATTATCACTCAAATAGGTCACTTAGGTTTCTGCCAGATTCTTCTCTCACATTGATCCTATATGATGAGAAAGAAAGCTTCCTGGTTTCTAGAAAGATTCCTGTAGAATCAGAATGTTAGAACTGAAATGAACGGTGATCTAGCCCAGTGGTTCTCAACTTTAAAATCTCTGATGCCTGGGTCTCATCCTGTACCGATTGGTCCATCTCTGGGGACAAGCCCTGGGTACTGGTATTTTTAGAAGTATGCTGTAGCGTACTATTGCCAAGTGGCTCCACCAGTCTAGCCAAAGCCTTTGTTTTACAAGTGGAAAAGGTGAGGCTCAAAGATGTCAAGTAACTTTAAAAAAATCAGATACCTAGAGGCAAAGCCAACACCCAAAGTCTCAGGACTCCTAGTCCAGTGCTCTTGTCAGAACACCGTACCTTCACTCATCTTATTTCCTCAGATCTATAGCCAGAGAACAGTAAGATCATCTAGGACCCATCTTAGGATCCTCATGGAAGTGGTACTCCCACTCAGCGATTTGCAATTCTTCCTGCCACACCAGAGTAAAGGCTTTCATTCCTCTGCACTGGATAGCTCTTGTTCAGAGAGGTAGGGGCACTGTGGTGGAAACAATTCTTTACTAAACCATTTGGAACAATAAAGAAATAAATCCTATTCCACCAACCTTGACCAGACAGCCAAAGGTTGTACTCACTTGGTACTGACCTTGTAAAGATGGATTGCAACTCTGGGGAGTTGATTTTATTGTTGTTTTCCTTCTGGGCATTTAGAGTTTATGTCCACTGAGGAGAATTCTGGGAAATGTAGGTTCCATGTTATTAGCATCTGCTTCATTCCCCTGCCTTTGTGTTCAATTTCATTCTTTTCTGATTTTTAAAAAGTTTTCGGGGCTTCCCTGGTGGCGCAGTGGTTGAGAGTCCGCCTGCCGATGCAGGGGACACGGGTTCGTGCACCGGTCCGGGAAGATCCCACATGCCGTGGAGCAGTTGGGCCCGTGAGCCATGGCCGCTGAGCCTGTGCTCCGCAATGGGAGAGGCCACAACGGTGAGAGGCCCGCGTACTGCAAAAAAAAAAAAAAGATTTTGGATTTTTAGTGAACTCATACTAAATGAATTGTTGTTTTAAAATGGGTGACAGAAATCCACCTTAAGTCCTGATTTGACATATTTAGAAAACATGGAAACCTCTGAAGCAGGCATTTTCCCTGGGAAATAATTCTTCTTCATAACCCAAAGGGTGCAGAGGGGATTCTGCACTCATCTCGTCATTCATTCAAATGATGTGTATAGCTTCCTTATAGGTCCAGGGAATTTGATTGGCACTAAGGGAAAATTAAGGTGAATTGGACTCAGTACTTGACCTCAAGAAGTTTAAATCTAACGAGCAGGGAAGATGAGTACCCTCGAAAACCCATACCATAAGCAAGGTGATGTTCCCTAAATGTTCTGCAACGGGTGTTCAGGGGTGAATGAGATGACTTCTAGTTGAGGGATAAGGGATGGTTCCAGTCATGATGCGACATTTTAGTTGAGCCTTAGGAAATTGATAGGATTTAGACAAAAATAAGTGTAAATCATGTGGGCAAGGGAACATGATGTGTAAAGAGAAACAAAGGCGAAGGAAAGAATGTGTATGGGGTGTGTTTGTTTTTGGTATGGTAGGCAGGGGAGAATGATCTGAAGAAATTTCAGTGTAGATCTTATGGACTCTTAAGAGTTGAAACAGGTTTTAGAGATTATCTGGTTAACTTTATTTTGTACATTAGAAAATAATAATAGTGATAATAATAGTAGCAGCAGTGTTTGAGTTTACTTATTGCATGCTTTCTGCAGACAGCTATCGAGCTACATGCTTCACATGGATTTTTCTCCTTCACATGGATTTATGTTGTTTCCTCAGAATATCTCTTGGGGATAAGTGTTATTACTATGTCCACTTTGCAGATGAAGAAACTAAGGCTCAGAAGTCAGTGATCCAGTGAGGGGCAATGCTGGGATTTGAGCCCAAGGCTCTATTTTCTCCACTGCCCTGATTCTACCATGTTCAGAGAAGGTGGGGTGCCATTACAGGGGAGGGAGAACTGATGCATTCATTTTGGATGTGTTGACTTGGAGGTGCTCATGAGACCTCCAGGAGGATGGGTGAGTTTGGAGACTGGGGAAGAAGTAATAGTAAAGAAAAGGAGTTTGTTTTGGGAAATTACATCCTAAGGTTTGCATATTCAGAACACCAGTCATTTGACTTGCCCTGTGGAATTTCCAGAGAGGAATTCTAGCAGCTCATTGGCAAGGCTGCTCCGTAGTGTGTGTATGGTTTGCCAGACCCATCTTCAAAAGCTGCAGTCAAGGTTTTCTTTTTTGGACATGTCTCAGCTCCTCTCTCCTCCATGTGTACCCGCAGTGCTGTCTCCATTTTTCTGAAAGGACTTTGCAACTTGCTGTCCTGTTGCTGGCGGCCAAGATGTGTCTCTGTGAGGGACCTAGCTGTTCAGCACTGGGTGGAATGAGTGCCTCTGACCCTGTGATCCCAGTAGTGATGAAAAGCTCATTTTGTGGCGGGAGCTGCAGATGGTGAACATGTGCACAGAGGTGGGAGGACCGACCGGAGGGAAGCAGGGAGCTTTGGCAGCCTGGGAGAGCGCTCGTACCTCAGGATAGCACGAGAAGTTCAGTGAAGCTCTTACTAACTCCAACTCCAAGTCCTTTGTCATTTCCTGACTTGGACTAGCAGCGTGCCTTCATTGTTGGAACTAGGAATGTCTGAGCAGTGGGAAAAGTAAGGCAGGAAAGAGTGGAGTAGACTTAGTCGAGGCTTTGCAGTCTATGGCTTAGAGTCCGGAATTTCCGTTACCCCGTAAGAAAAACCCTCAGGAAAGGGATCTGAGGGTTGGAGTCTAAATTAGTCTTCTGTTACTGCTGTAACAGATTAATAAACTTAGTGACCTAAAGCAACATCCATTTACTAGCTCACAGTTTTGCAGGTCAGAAGTACAGATAGGTTTGGATGGGTTCTCTGCTTAGGATCTCACAAGGCTGAAATCAAGGTGTTGGCTGGATGGGCTCTTATCTGCAGATTCTAGGAAGAACCTACTTCCAACCTCAGGCCCATTGTTGACCAAAGTTAATTTCTCGCAGTTGTAGGATTGAAGTGACCCTTTCTCTGCTTGCTGTCAGCCTTGGGCCACTCTTAGCTCCTAAAGGCCGTCCGCATTCTTTGTCCTGGGACCTACTCCATCTTCAAGGCCAGCAATGGAGCATCAAATCCTACCTGTGCTTTAAATCTCTGACTTCCTCTTTGTTACCAGCTGGAGAAACCCTGCTTTTAAGGGGCTTGTGTGATTAGGGCCTACCTGGGTAATATCTCTTTGCCATATGCATTAATTTGCATGGACTGTCATAACAAAGTACCACAAACTGGGTGGCTTAAACAACAAAATTTTATTATCTCACAGTTGTGGAGGCTAGACGTCTGAAATCAAGGTGTTGGCCAGTTTGGTCCGTCTGTGGGCTGCAAGGAAACGATCTGCTCCAGGCCTCTCTCCTTGGCTTGTAGGTAACTGTCTTCATGGTCACATAGTGTTCTCCCTGTGTGCATGCCTATGTGCAAATTCTTCCTTTTTATAAGAACTCCAGTCATACTGGATTTGGGCCCGCCCTTAAGACAACCTTATTTCCAAATAAGGTCACTTCCTGAGAAACTGGGGGTTAGTACTTCAGTATATGGATTTTGAGGGGATACAATTCAACCCATAACACCATCAAACATATCAGTCAGAAATTGGATATCTCATCCTACTCATGGGTTCCACCCATACTCAAAGGCGAGATAAGACAGCGTCACAGGTTGTTCCTAGGATTTTGCTTGCCACTGAGTCCCTGAACCAGGAGAGCTGCTGAGTGGTTGGGATGTGAGAACAGCCATGAGTAAAAAGGAGATCGCGAGCTTCCCTGGTGGCACAGTGGTTGAGAGTCCGCCTGCTGATGCAGGGGACACGGGTTCGTGCCCCGGCCCGGGAGGATCCCACATGCCATGGAGCGGCTGGGCCCGTGAGCCATGGCCACTAAGCCTGCGCGTCCAGAGCCTGTGCTTCGCAATGGGAGAGGCCGCAACAGTGAGAGGCCCGCGTACCGCCAAAAAAAAGGAGATCGCTGGTAGCTGTGGTGAGAGCTTCAGTGGGGTGGAGATGGGGTGGAGAGTGTGGAGACTGCTGCACTCAAGAAGCAGCTGTGACCAAGAGGAAGGCAAATGGGAGAAGAGAAGAAAACAGGGTTGAATAAAAGAGACCTGGACTTGTTTGTTTGATATCTGGAAATAACGGACAGAGAGGAACCAGTGGCAAGCTAAAGCCTCCAGCTATTTCTGGCTGTCCACATGCCCCCTTCTATGGAAACTTGACTTATTACCCCACGTTGTAGAACTGCACATATTATTAAATGGCCTTTGCAAATAGAGATGTGTGCAATCTGGCTGAGTTATAGTTACTTTGGAGACCGACGTTTGCTTACTTGTGGCCTGGTAAATCTCAGCCTTAGTATCACAGGAATGCATTTCTATTTGGTCTCCACCTTCCTGATTCTTTTAAAATTTTATGTGATTCCTTTTGGAAGGAAAGTTTTGATAGAACTTGGTAATAGCACTGGCTGCTGTTGATTGAGAATCCGCCGTATGACAGGCCTTGTGAGAACTGTGCACGTACGTTATTCCTCATCCCCCGTCTACAGGGTAGACTGTTGCCTCCATTTCACACGTGGGGAAACTGACTCTCCGAAGGGCTTCAGGGCTGTGGCCAAGGTTAGAGACCTAGTGAGTAGTGAGGTTCCGTCTCCCACAGCACTCTGGCCTCACCACTGTACTCACAGCAAACCCTTCCTCTTCTAAAGTTTGGCAAGGTTCTTCTTTTGAAAAGGCTCACTGTCTCGGATGCACTTAGAGCAGCAAATATTCTGTGAAAACAAACTGTAGTGCTCATCGTTTATCCCCCTCCCAGTCCAAAACTCCTAGGCTTCCCAGCTCAGCTATTTGAGAAATTACTCAAGGAAAAATGTTCATCACCCAGAATAATTCATTGCTGAGCAAAGAACAATACAGAGACATTTCAGCCAACGTGACTTTTTGCAAAGGTCATGCACGCCGGTGCCTAAGGGTTTGTGATGGACATGGTACCCAAGGCACAAGATCACGTTTGCTTCTCTTTCTGGATACATTTCGTCACGAAAGGGTTTGCAAGGCTCCATCTGCTGACGTACAGAAGTCTGTTCCCCCAAATTGAGGGCCTGTTCTCATTTCCAAAGAGAACTGTGAATCGTGGAAGAAACTGCAAAGGAGCATGTCAGGAGTAAGAACCTAGAGCAATTGGAATTTAGGGTCCTGGAGTGGAGAACAGCAGGCGTAGCCCTCAGACTTTCCAGGCTTGAGAAGAGATGGATTGTACCAGAGGTGAGATCGCTTTGGGAGAAGCTACAGAGAGAAAATCACAAGTTGACTGGGTTTTGGAGGAAGTGTAGGAGTTTTTCAGGTGAGTGGAAAGTAGAAGGTGCAAGAGAAGGGCCTCTCAGGTAGAGGCAAGGTACAGGATTTAAATGTCAATGCTTGTCGTGCTAAGTGGCTCAAGTATAAATGATAATGTTAATAATGACACTGCTACCCCCATACTAATAAACACAAACACTTATATGTTACCTACTGTATGCCAGGGCACATTAATTATAAGTATGTTAATTATATCAACTCATATATTCCTCAGATCAGCCATATGATGTGGACACTATTATTATCCTTGTTTTACAGATGAGGAAACTGAGGCATGGGTGAATTATCATTCCAAAGAGACCGCAACTATCAGAGTCAAAATTTTTTTTTTTTTTTTTTTGCAGTACGTGGGCCTCCCACTGTTGTGGCCTCTCCCGTTGCGGAGCACAGGCTCCGGACGTGCGGGCCCAGCGGCCATGGCTCACGGGCCTAGCCTCTCTGCGACATGTGGGATCTTCCTGGACCGGGGCACAAACCCGTGTCCCCTGCATCGGCAGGCGGACTCTCAACCACTGCGCCACCAGGGAAGCCCCAGAGTCAAGATTTTAATCCAGCAATTTACCTCTAGAGCCGTGCTGTCCATTAGAACTTTCTGTAATGATGGAAATGTTCTAAATCTGCACTTCTGTTTTAGTAGTCACTACCCACATGTGGCTGTCAGGCACTTGAAATGTGGCTGGTGTGACTGAGGACCCGAGTTTTACATTTTATTTAGTTTTGATTAAATTTAAATAGGCACATGTGGCTAGTGGCCACTGTATTGGACAAGGCAGCTTGCTAGTCTACTTAACCATAAAACTCTGCTGCCTTCCAAACTGGGGAGTATGGAGTTGACTCTGGAATGACAGTGGTGGTACTAATAACCACCACAGAAATAAGGGCTGCCATTTATTTAGCTCTTACTATATGCAGGGTAATGTGCTAAGTGCTTCTAGTAGGTTGTGCCCTGCAGTCTCCGCGCAAACCTTGTCGGTGATGGCTACGAGCATGGATTCTGGATCCAGACTGCCTGCATGCAAAACCCAGCTCTGCCACTTGTTAGCCCCGCAGCCTTAGGCACATTACTTATCCTCTCTGGGCCTCAGGTTCCTCATTTGGGAGCTGGACTAAATAATAACATCCACTTCGTATGCTTGTTATGGTTATTGCAAGAGTCTCTGCGTTTAAAGCTTGCAGCACGGTGCCTCACATGTGGTAAGCATCGAATACGTGGGTGGTATTGATGTTATCACCCTTCCACATTAGATGAAGAAACCAAGGCACAGAGAGTAAGGCCTCGAGTTTAAAGGCACAGCTATGTGTGGAAGAGCTGGTATTCAACCCGTAGGTAGCCTGATTTCAAAGTTCACGTTCTTAACAACTATGCTGTGTTTTCTGTTCAGAGTTTCTAGAAGTGTCATTTATGGAGAACTGGTACTAAAATCCTCCAGGGTGCTTGTTAAAAATATAGTCTCTGAGACTCACCGAGAACAAGTATCTTAGACTGTTTAGGGTGAAGACCAAGAATCTGCATTTTTGTAAGTTTCCCAGGTGATTTTCAAGTACAATTTAACCAACGAGAAACCACTGAAAAATTTTAATGGGGAGCTGAGTAGAAGGAGAGGACAGGTTTGAGGTGTAGAAAATATGCAGAGGGTAAAGTAATTTTGCAAACAGATCTATTTTTAGAAAGGTCTTTCTCACTGAGAACTGAATCTGAAGCCTGGAGAGAGGTCCTCGGATAAACTTGACAAGCTGGACATGTTTGGTACCTTTTGTCACCAGTAAAGTGATGGGGGATGGAAGCCAGGAGAGTGAATGAAAGTTGTAAGGTAGAGGCAAGGAATCTAGATTATTCTCTACAGAGGGAAAAGAAGAGGAAGGATGCTAGCTTGTGGGGAGACATGGTTGACAGAGGGTTGTTGGTAGGATGAGTGAGACTTGAGCATGTTTATAGGAAGAGGGGACCCAGATCCAGTGGAATAGAGGATCTGAAGATAGTGAAAACATGATTTTGAATTGAAATCCCAGCGCAGGGAAGAGGGGATCGTATCTTGGAAGAAGTTGGAGTACTTCTTTCTTTGGGATAGGAGGAAAAAAATAGAGAAAAGCTTAGAGGTAGGGGCAAGAATTCGTAACTGGAATTCTTGGAAGTGTAATTCTAGATTGTTCCAAATGAGAGCATTGGTGAGGAATAAGGATAAACATGGTCACATCTGCAATACTTTGAAGGCCTTCTCCTCTGTGCCAGGCATTGTATAGTGCTCTTCAGGAATCACTGTTTTTAATCCCAAGAGGTAAGTGCAATAGGCATACCCATTTTACAGCCGACAAGGAGAAGTTAATTGCCTGTGGTCACGTAACTAGTAAGTAGTAGAGCTGGGATTTGACCCCAGAGAGTCTGAGTTCAGAGTTTGATCTCTTAATGGCTATCCTGTGTGATAAAAAAGACAGCAGTAATGACGACCTACATTCTTGTGGTACTTAAAAAAACACGTCTCCCCATTTTACAGGTGTGGAAACTAAGGCAGAATTTGCCAGACTTGTCACACATCTAGGCAGGGCCAGAGCAATGGCTAGAACTGGAGTCTCTTGACTTGTAGTTCTCTTTCCCAGGACGCGGACGCCCACACATAGCTCCTGAGTAAATCGTGTTGCATTTCTGAGCAGTCTCTTTCCCTCTCTCCCTCTTCCATTCCAACACCCGCCCCACCCTTGCTCCCACCCTAACCCCAGTCCTGAAATGCCAGGAAGCTGGCCCAGCACCTGCTCCCTCCTTCTGGCTGGAATCCTCCGCCTGGCCAGGTGCCACTGCCCTGCTCTCGTGCCAGGGGCCCCATGCAGGCAGGCAGTGGGTGGAAGGCCACGTTTGTTTTGCTTTTATTGTTAAATAATATAAATCTCTTGGCTGCACCACCCGCGGGGACATGAGTTGTGTGCCTTCCCGAACAGTTGCTAATGAGACAGTTAATCATCTGTTTATTCTGTAGGAAGAGAGGTGGCGGCTCTATCTCTCAAACCAGACACGGGGCTCAGGACCCTTGGGGAAGCTGCCCACCCCTGGCACATGAGTCACCTACAGTCCCAGCACAGTCCTGCCCTGCAGGCCCCCGTACCTCTTTCCCCAAAGCATTGGCCAGGATGCAGGCATCCCCTGATGTTGATTACTATTACTTTTATTGGAGCTATTATTTTTTAAAAATACACCCTTCCCTGAGAAGCAAAAAAAAAAAAATAATAATTTATAAAGATGCTTTGTTGGGAGATAAGTAGTTTTCCTCTTGGGTGCAGGGGGTTTATCTCACATAGGCAGAGGTTCCTAGAGGTCATGCAATGCACGAGATAGAGCTCTGGGATCCTCCCTTGGGAAGACAGTCAGCGTTCGCTGTTTTCCTAGTTTCAGGGTTAAGGAGGTGAAATCAGCTGTGTTCCTCCCCCGGGCTCCCTGGGGCTGAGGCCACTTTTATTAGAGCAAATCAGGCTTGTCCAGGAGCCATGGGAGGGGGAGAAGACAGACAGGAGGATGTGAGTGAGGAAGGGGTTAGGGTGGGTGGTGTGCTAGCGTGACTGCTGTCTGCCCCTGGGCTACCCAGTCTGAATGATTGTCTGCAAGGACTCCCATCTCATCTATTTGCATGCTGCTAGCATTCTCATGCTATATTCTTGGTGTTGGGATAAATCCTATTGCCCGAAGCTTATATTTCAATTAACTAGGTCCAGCTGTCTGTGTCCTGAGGCATAAGGATCGACTGGGGCTGCTGTGTTTTCTGCAGGACGTTGCATCATTGACAGTCTGTCTGTCTGTAGTCAGCCAGCTCCCATCCTTGAGGCTGTGCCTCTCTGCAGAACTGTTTGCCTCCCAGGCAGGGGCTGAATTACCCAGGGCAGGGCTTATGTTTCAGGAGTAGTTTGGACAGGCAGAGCAGCTATCCTTTTGGACCACTGGATCAGGGAGCAAGAGTGCATGGGTCCTCCATGGAAACAGTGAAGCCGGTCGGAGGGGCAGTGAAGTGGGATCAGCCCCATACTACGGTTGCTTTTTAGCATTCTCTCTGCTTCACCCTGGAGCCCTGGGTGAGGTGCTTCTACCTTTAAGTCTCCTACCTAGATACATTCTTCTTCATTTTATCCTTTCTTCTCCCTGTTTTCTTCCCCAAACACCCCTTTTCAACCTCTGCATCTTTGCCGTTGCTCTTTCCTCCATAAGAATTTCCTTCCCTTTTCTTTTCTTACCACTCCGTATCAAAACCCATCCTTCAAGGCTCAGTTCAAATGTCACCCACTCCAGGAAGCCTTCCCGTTGTCTTCCGCAGGCAGAATTAACCTTGCTTTCTGTGCCTGGGATTGCTCAGTTCTCACACCTGTCCCTTCTTGGGATCAGGGCTGGCATCTCATTCTGTGTGTCTCACAGTTACGGCATCACACGGTCCACATGATTTTGTGTCTTTGAGTTTGCTCTGGTTTAACTTCGTAGTGCGTTTAATGGTTTACTCTTTCTCCTGAAATATATGGCACGTTCTAATTTCTGGAACCTATGACTATTACCTTATTGGGAAAACCGGTCATTGCAGATGTAATTAAGTTAAGGATCTTGAGATGAAGAGTTGATCCTGGGTTAATCAGATGGGCCCTAAATCCAGTGACAAGTGTCCTTAGACACACAGGGGAGATTTGACAGACAGAAAAGAAGGTGAAGATGGGGGCAGAGATCACAGTGATGTGGTCACAAGCCAATGAATCCAAGGAATTCTGACAGCCACCAGAAGCTGAAAGAGGCAAGGAAGGCTTCTCCCTGAGAACCTCCAGCAGGAGGGGCTCTGCCAACACCTTGACTTCAGACTTGTGGCCTCCAGAATTGTGAGAAAATAAATTTCTGTTGTTTCAAGCCACCCAGTTTGTGGTAATTTGTTACAGCAGCCCTAGGAAGCTAATGACAGGCTAATAAATAATAAACTAATAACAGGTGGGCCGGGGAGAGCAGGAAGAACACAAAAATATCAGTGTGGGAAGTCTGGACCCTTCCTTCCAGGCTGTTGTTTATTACCCCTAATTCCTCCTGCTTCTATTTCATACAATCCAAGCCCTGTTACTCCTGTACCAGGCCTTGTGTGGTTAAGGACAGGCATTGCCATAGTTGGAGGGCCACTACTGAGTAAATAATCATAATTATAATACCAATAAGAGCAGCTGCCATTTGTAGAGTTCACAGAGTGCTTTGCCTCACCTCATTTCATCCCGTCTTCACAGTAGCCTTGAAAGGGGTGTGTTAGCAGCCGCCTTTACATGTGAGGAAACGGACAACCGGCGGTGTAAAGGGACTCGGGCATAACCATACATACAACTGGTGTGGTTGAGCGAGGACTTCAAAAACCCTTGTCTTCTGGTTCCAAATCCATTTCTTTTTAACTGGGTATTTGATGTTCTTTGAGTGTAAGACCTACTGGGTCAAATCTGCTTTTCATTCTTTCCAAGACAAGAATATACTTTGCCTGAAGAAGGGATGCTGCTTTTACTTCTTTCCCCTGAGGTGTGCTGAAACCCAACAGGCTTTGGCAGTAGTGGAGAGGCTGAGAGGAAGCACTGTTTGTTCAAGGGTATTTGTTTTAAAAGGAATCTCTGTGTGCATTAATCCTCTGTTATTTTTTGGGTAGGCTACTGGGGAAACTGTGTGTGTGTGTGTGTGTGTGTGTGTGTGTGTGTGTGTGTCTGCATTACAAGTGCGGTCTGCACTTGGCCGGCACTTATCCCCCTCTGGTGGTCACTGGCATAAATCCATCACCTGATCGTCTAAAATTCCAATGAAAGGAAGATCACTGTGTCAGGAGGACCCAGGGAGAGTCAACACATTTAGCGTGGTTTATGTTTGCCTGCTCACCCCTTAAGAGTTTCAGTGGATGATTCTGCTCCTCAAATAAGAGTGTTGCATAAACGGAAAGTGGACTTTGGAGGCTCACAGATAGGTTCACACCTTAACTCTGCTACTTAATGTCTACAATGGTTTGAGTTTCCTTAACCTTGCCAATCCACATCTGTAAAATGGGGTAATAGCAAATACCTTCCCAGGAGTATTATAAGGTTATGTGAAATAATGTGCTTAAATTGCCTGGTACGTAGTATAGGCACTTAGTCATCATTAATTTTCTCCCTCTCACCCACACATGATTAGTTCTGCTATTAAAGTTATGCTTCTAGGGCTTCCCTGGTGGCACAGTGGTTGAGAGTCCGCCTGCCGATGCAGGGGACGCGGGTTCGTGCCCCGGTCCGGGAAGGTCCCACATGCCGCGGAGCGGCTGGGCCCGTGAGCCATGGCCGCTGAGCCTGCGCGTCCGGAGCCTGTGCTCCACAACGGGAGAGCCCACAACAGTGAGAGGCCCACGTACCGCAAAAAAAAAAAAAAAAAAAAGTTATGCTTCTATTGTAAATCATACCTTTTTCTAGGGAAAATTAAGTAGGTCTGTCACATTATTCTCTGGAAGATACGAAGATGTCCTTTTTGCAAAGGGGAAGCTAAGGACTTGAACAGAGGAAATTAATACTCAGATGCCAGTTAATAATAAGGGCTTAAACAGACCTAGGGATGCTTGCTTTCCCACTTTAATGGAAGGGGAAGTAAACTAATATTTATTAGCCCCCCCTAATATAAGCCAGGTCCTTTACTCAAATATTTTATTTAAATCTTACAACAGCCCAACAAGGTTGGTAATATTATCCCCATTTTACAGATGAGGAAATGCAGACCTAGGGAATTCTGCTCGTTGTAGGTTACATAGCTGAGAAACCATATTCCTGCCCAGGATGCCTAACTCCTGTGCTGTGCTTCTTCCCTAGGAGCCCTGGGGAAAATATAGCTCATGAAGAGCCCACGTGTAAGGATTAATCAAGAGGGGCAACATTATCATTCCCAGTTGCCAAAGAACACAATATGCGATTCCAGGGGACTGGTTTCCTCCTAGTCATTCAGCAATAAGGGATGGAGGAGTTTGCATAGAACCTGACCAGTAATGTAATGCTAGACCCACGAGATTTCCCCTGTCCTACTGTTTACGGACCTGATGCCCACTCTCATTTTGAGGAAGGTTTGAGAAAGTCTACCCAAAATCTGTAATATACTGCAGGTTATTATTTGAGTGAGGAGAGTACAGATAGAAGAAATTGTATCAGCTCCCCTTGAACTAAGCACCAGAGCTGAGTCTTGTTAGCCGATGAACTAACACTTCTGGTCGTCCTGTTAGGCTTTGCAGAGCAGTGGAGGGACTTGTGGGGAAATGGGTTTACAAAGGGGACAGAATTGTAAACTCACCAAGGAGGTCAAAGAGCCACATAAGAGATAGGAAAACGCTTGTAACGTAGCACATTTTCCTGTGTGGTTGTTGAGAGACCTGTGTCCTAGTTCTTGATCTACCAGCTTTGCCACCTAGGAGGTTATTCTCTCTCTCTGGGATTTCGGTTTGTAAAATAAAAAGGTCAGGAAAGATGATATCTGGGGTTTCTTTCAGATAAAAGCATATGTTGTTTATTGAGTCTGAGAGCAGTCAGAGGGCCTGGGAAGTGAGAGGAGGCAGAGATCCTGATCAGACTGAACAAGCAGAGTTGCAGCTGGGTGCAGAAGGAGCTTCGGTGGCTGTCTATATATGCAGTGGGCCAAGAAGTATTCCTGGGTGGGGGTGGGTGGCATTAGGCTTCCCCATGTCCATGCACAGTGCCGTGGGAACTTTTTTTTTTCACATCTTTATTGGAGTATAATTGCTTTACAATGTTGTGTTAGTTTCTGATGTATAACACAGTGAATCAGCTATACGTATACATACATCCCCATGTCTCCTCCCTCTTGCGTCTCCCTCCCACCCTCCGTATCCCACCCCTCTAGGTGGTCACAAACCACGGAGCTGATCTCCCTGTGCTATGCAGCTGCTTCCTACTAGCTATCTATTTTACATTTGGTGGTGTATATATGTCAGTGCTATGCTCTCATTTCATCCCAGCTTACCCTTCCCTCTCCCCGTGACCTCAAGTCCCATGGGATCATTTTTATTAAAGCATTCACCAGGCTCTAGTGTCCATGAGCGTCATGTCCCTCACTAGATTATGAGTTTCTTGATGGAGAAGACCAACTATTTTTTGTGGTCAGCAGTGAGTAGTGGTGGAAAGAATGGCTGCAACAACCAAGCTCTTTTCGATTCCATTTTTCTAGAAATGTTCTTCATACATCAGTTTTGTTTTGGGGATCTCTTCTTCTCAATGGGACAGTAGATTCTAAAGCTCAGATTAAGAAGGGTATGTAAAGGTGAGTCGATGTTTGCAGATATAGGTGAACATTGGAAGTTATGCCTATGGTTCTGGTAAAAAAAAAAAAAATCCTACTCACTTTTAGTTCCTTGCCTTCCTGGGTTGTGAACATGCCTTGAAAATGATGTGAGTGGGAAGCAAAGCCAGGAATGGTGTACACTAGCCTACAACCGTGTCCCAGTCCCTGTTGCCATTGCTGGTCTGTGGTCAGACACACTAAGTTTGACAGTGTATATACCTGACTTTTCTTATGACCATCATACACATTGTGTCCGCCATCCTTCCCCTCCTTATACACTTCGGGAACTGCCAGTAGAGGCATTATCATTTTTTAGCTCAATACAGGTCCTACTCTCTTCAGATCTGTGAGCTGATTTTCATTTACTTACTCCCTTTCCTTTCCCAAATTTTATTTTTATCTTGATATCAAGCCAGTGAGTTGGAGGTGAAGCCTGGGAAAGGAGGCTAAAGGGAAACCAAAGTTACACATGCAAGATGGGGAAAGGGAGAAAACTTAGACAGTAGTGTCCATCGGATAGTTACTATGTGCTTAACATTGTGCTCTGGGCTTTATGTGCGTTATTTTTAGCCTCTTCAACAACCCTATGAAGAAAGTGTGACTCTGGAATTTTACATAGGCAGACGCTCAGGCTCAGGGCAGTTAAATAAGTGTCCAAGATCACACAGCTAGTGAGAGGCGGATCTGGGACTTGAAGCAGGATTGTGTGACTCCAGACTCAGTCTATCTTTTCAATCTAGCATCTTTATTTTCCCAAGTACTTTCCTCATGGTCTCTCTATTTTAGATAGAGTTCACACTTACTACTAAAGGGATCAAATGGTGACATAGCATTTAGGTGCCTAGCCCAGGCCCCGACACAAAGCAAGTACTCTGTAGACATTAGTTGATATTGCTGTTATTTTCACATCTGATAGTTTGGGGTTTTCCACAATATCCTGGGATGTGAAAAGGGAAAACAAGGTTAGTTAATTGGAGACAGTCAAGCATGTGGAGACTAGGATAAACATTACTGATCATTCATTGATTCCAGGCTTTATGAGGAATGAGTAGCTGCTCTGTTTGAAGGTTGCATTTGCCTCAGCCTAGATCAGGGTGGTGAAGACGTCTGTTCCAGACTCTGACTTGTTTCTGAGTGATTATTATTGCCATCACTTTTAGGCACCCATGCAGTGTTCCTGTGGTGCATGACATAGTTCAACGTTCCAGAATTCAGTTTGTGAACTTTGGAAACTAGCCCTGTATGCCGTTGAAGAATGGCTTCGGGCCTGTGTGCCTCTGTCCATGGTGCTGAAACCAGAGCTCCTGGGAGGCAGAAGCAGGTGGTACCACGTGGTACCTCTCATCTACACAGCCTGCCTGAGCTCAGAGGCTGAACTACTGTGAAAAGAAGGCTGGCTTGGGAGTTGAGGGATCTGGGTAAAGTTCCAATAACTTGCTGTGTGGCCCCAGGCAAACCACCTAACCTCTCTGTTTCAGTGTTCCCACTGGTAAAATTGGATTGCTACATTCTGTCATTCCTGCTTCAAAGTGCTGCTGATTTTGTGTGAGTAAATGATGTGACAGATGCTAAAGTGGGATACGAATGCATGGTATGATTACGCTGTTATTGCTGCTCAGTCTTTTAATGACACATTTTGACTATATCATTTTAATTCACTGAGGCACCCGAAGGCCTAATAACATATAATGCAGCAAGCAGGAAATCAAACGAACTGATAAATGCACTGGAAACACAAAGAAATGAGTTTTCTGTGTTGTTTGCAAGCTGCTGTATAGCTCAGGGTTTGTCTCTAAGAAGAAGAAAGATAATGACTGCTGAGGAGTCAGCCTCTGTCTGGAAGGAGAGAAGATGAAGGAGATCACACCTGGTCACCTCTACAAGCTCCAAAGGGAAGCTCTGTTCTACTGTCACGGGGCCTGAAATATCACCATTAGCCTGATATTCTAGCTTGGTATTCCTTGCCTTTCACAGAATGGTTGGTTGCATTCTCCCTTTTTGAATTAATAGTACTTGCTATGGCCTGGGATTTGGAGACTGAATCCTTGGTCTAGGTTCTTTCTCTAGCTATAGAATTTTCATAACGCAAGTAATTTAACCTCTTTTAAACTCAGTTTCTCCATCTGTAAAATGGGCTCAATAGTAATAATGCCTGCCTTATGAAATGATTGAGAAGATGAAATTTTTGAAAGAGGCTTTCTAAAATCATGTGAACATTAGTTGTCATTATTCTCTGACATGCTCTGGTCAAAGTATCCCATGAGCAGTCTTGCCTTTTCCCTGTTCCGTACTTTGTGTGTTCTGTTCTTTCCACCAGGTACATCTTCTCCTCCATCTCCCGTTAAAATCTTCACATAGCAGGTCAAACACCACCTTCTGTAACCACCCCAACCATAAGTGATTTGTTTTTTTCTTTCCAGAATTCCTAGAGAATCTATTTTCTTTGCTGTTCATCTGATTGTTTCCTTAAAATACGGTAGTGTAGTTATTTCGGTACATTTTTACTTTCCTCGATGGATTATGAGATCTTGGAAGATGGGATCATACCTTACACACGGTAGATGCCCATTACCCATTTGAATGAATGTGTAAGATGGATGTTATGCCCGTTCCGTTAGGGTCTTCTTTAAAATACAAGTACTGCTGGGGAAAGTGACCCAGTGGGTTATTAGTACCTATATATTGGGTTGGCCAAAACGTTTGTTTGGGTTTTTTCATAACATCGAACGAACGCTTTGGCCAACCCAATATCAATTAAGAGCACTGGGCTCAAGCAACCAAATGAGGGTGGAAGGGAAAAGCTGGAGAGAACAAGTTGAATAAGAAAGTGGGAGCTTCTGAAGACATGTTTCATCATTGTAGCAGTTTTTCCTGGCCTGATTTTGGTCTTGGAGATGCCATGCAACCAGTGTGTTAGCTTGGAAAGATACCTTATAAGCTCTAAGCAGGGACAAAAGTTAGAATTCGTGGACACAGGAAATTGTGCAATATCTAGGCCCACCAGAAGGTGGCTCACTGTCACTAATTCCATGGTCTGGCAGTTTTGCTTCTGGGGATCCCCCAAATTGATGTGGTCTTCTGATGGGTAGTTCTCCTCTGTATTTTATGTGGTTCAATGCTTCCCTCTCCTTATCCCCTCCTCTGTCCCTTCATGATGTAAAAACATGAAACTGACTCCAGTCTGTAGGCTGGAGAATGCCCCCCCATGGACTTTCTTCTTTGAGAAGGTTGCCACCGCGATGGGATAGAGGTGTCTCAGCTTCCTCTCAACTCGTGCTAAGGTGCAGAACCAAACTCAAATCGCACCCTCTGCATTTGTACCTCCCATCTGGATTCTTAGAGGGTGAACAGTCAGTGCCTTTTTGGACCAAAGTGGGTAGAGGGAGAAAAATCACTGTCTTTTGATACTTTCGTTCCTTGCTCCCTCTGCACCCCCTCTATTTTTCCGGATTTCTTGTCTGAATTACAGGAACAGCACCTCTCTCTGTGTTTCTTCCCGGGATCACCTCATCTCACTATCCTCGTATTTTCACAAGATACGTGGCTCAGGTATTTTTCTCTTTTTAAAAATCATAATGATAGCTTTCATTTTTATGGTTCTTTACAGTTATCAAAGCCATTTTTTCCCATGAACCATTTAATTGGACACTCACAATGGCTAGGAGAAGTTTGGGAGCACAGCTACTGATATCCCCGTTGTACAGATGAAAATACTCATATATAGGGAGAGGAAGTGATTTTCTCAGAAAATGTAAGAAATACAAGGTCTCCTAATGAATTCTACCATTCTGCTTCTTACTATGGATGATGCAAATAAGGCCCCCAAAGGAACATAGGACATACCCCCAGTCCTATAATCAATAGTAGGAATGGAGCTGGAATAAACATCTTCTGATTCACAGTTTAGTGCTCCTTTTATCCCACTGTAGAGTCTTTCTCCGTGATCTACCAGACCATTGGCTAGCTATCCAGCCAGTCAGTTTACTGTCTATCCTCTTAGAACTCTTGAGGTTGCATCAATCAAAATCTTGACAGAAGATCCCAGAGGTGAATGGCTGAGGCATTCTGGGAAGCTCATCAGGAATAATTTTTTTTAAGCTAAAAAATGGATAAATACAAAGACTGGAAAGAAATCCATCAAAACATTAACAATGACTGTGCTTGGTGTAGTGGAGTTATGGACAATTTATTTTTATCTTCCTGTGTTCCTGTATTTTCAGATTTTCTTCAGTGAGATTTTATTACTTTTATAATGGAAAATAAACATTAGAAAGTGGGGGAAAAAAAGAGAATCTGGGCACAGATATTGCATGCGTGTGTGGTGGCTGTTACCACCTTGTGTTGGATTAAACTGAGGGTGAGTAAAGCAGGAACGATTCTCTGATCTCCTCTTCCAACAGGCCATTCTGTGCCTCTCTGGTTCCCATTTCTCCCCTGAAGCCCCAGACGATGGTTTTGGCAGGGTGCACTCACACCTTTCTCCCTCCCCTCAGCCCTGGTCCACTCCACAAAGCCACAGCACACAACAGGGCAGGCCTCACCCTGTCTTGGCAGAGCTGTGGGCTCCTGCACTCCTCACTCTGCCTGCTGTGGACTTATGTAACACATTCTCAGGACTTCATTTTCCAGTAGATTGAAAGCAAAGACACTTGATTTTCTCCAAAAAGATCTGTTTGCAAGTGCAATTGCCTTGAATTACATGGTGGCGCGAGAGGCCAGACCTTGCTGTAAATAACTTTCCTCTCAGCCACACAGGGGCCTGGCTGGCAGCGGAGCCCATGCTTCAGATGATGGCACTTGATGTGGAGAGAGGGGGAAAGAGAGAAGGCGTGTGTGCGAAAGCAGGGGTGCACAGTCTTGAGGCCTTTGCTCAGTTGCTGCCACTTCTTTCACCTCTGGAGTTTTGCGTCTGAATGAGTGGTGAGGGCAGAAGGGGCAGAACTGGGGCTGGGCTTCTGGGCTCTTTCATCAGCCGGTTTATAGGACTTCTCTCTCGTTACATCTCCCACCCTGCCACCGAGGGGGCTGTGTGAGGATGAGTGACTCGTGCATGCGGTGTGGGGTGGCACAAAGAGCAAGCTTTAGAACTGGACACATCCAAGTTCTAGTCCCAGATGTGCCAATTGCAGTTTATGGGACCTTAGCAAATTATATCTCTGACCTGTCTTTATCCATTAAAAAACCCAAACAAAATAGGTGATGGGTGTGGGAGTTGAGAGTATCTACATTTCAAGCTTGTTGTGAGGATTAAAGGGACTAATACTGGAGAAATCACACTGCGCAATGCCTGACACTTGGTCTGTTCCCTATAAATTTAGCTCCATTCTGTGCCCTGCGTTTTCTGCCATGACAGACTGAAATGAGAAGCAAAATCAATGGGCTTGGAACCAGGATGGCTCAAGCCAAGTAGTGAAACATGCAAAGTTTGGGATGTTTTACTTCTTGTTTTCATATTCTCTTCCTCCATAGATACCCGTAGCTCACATACACGATTCTCCCAAAAAAGACTGGAATGAACTAGCTTATACTGTGGCATGGCAGATGGGATGTAATGCAAGTCTTCTCCTGGTGGGCAAGTAGAGGGCGATCCTTAAGCCAAGATGCAGCATTTTATGCAAGGTAGTATCTAGATACGGAAGCTGTTTTTAGATTAGGAAGTTTTTCCACTTTGGCTGTTCTTAAGACTGGCCTTATCTTGCAGGCGTCAGAATGGGATCATGCATTAGCTTAACTGGACATTCTTCTCTAAACTTACGTGGTATTGTCCTTTTCGTGTTTCTCCATCAAGTTGGGGAAACAGTGGAAATGTAGTAAACTGTGGACTGCATCCTCAGGAAAAGACTTACAGATGACTCTGGGGAAGGCATTCAGCCACCCACCTACTAAACATTTATTAAAATCCTACTCCATGATATAATAAAAACGGCCAATATTTGTTAAATATTTTGCCAAGTACGTTATCTCATTTAACCTTCACTACTTTTGGTGAAGTAGTAACTGTTATTATTATGCCATTATGATAGCATAGTGGTTAAGAGGAAAGATGCTGGAGCCAGATTACCTGGTTCAAATCTCAGCTCACTAGTCAGTAGTAGTGGGAGCTCAGGCAACCTAACTCTTTGGGCCTCAATCTTCTTATATTTAAGGTAGGTATTTAAATAATAGTACTACTTCTAGGGCTATAAAGTGTCTAGAAGTGTGCCTGGCTAGTATTGTCTCCACTTAACATCTGAGAACACTGAGGATAAGAGGAGGGGAAGTGATTTGTTTGGTGATGCCCAGGTAGTGACAGATCTAGGTCAAAAATCTTAGGTCTTATGACTCCAGTCTAGTATTTTTCCTTGCTCTGAGGAAGATATGCAGGATCAGTTATATCCCCCATAATACCATCTTTTTTGACAGCTGTCAGTCATAAGAAACAATGTTTCAGAATGGCTGAAAACCTTGGTGAGAACAATTAAAGCCTTGATGCTTGCTTAATTAAACTCTAGTGCCTGAAAGCATGTAAAAAAAAAAATCCTCACAAGTTGGGGTCAGTTTGTATGCCCACCCCAGGTTGGCAGCTGTGGCTTCAACAGCAGTTAGTGGACTTGCTAATGAGTGGCACTGAGGCTAACACCCAGGCTAGGGACCAAGTGGCATTAGATACAGTAGGCCAGGTCCAGGGAAGCCTCGCTGATAGGTGGAAACCTATCAAGAAAAGAGTCAACTGGTGTGGTGAACATAGGTCAAGCTCTGAGTTTCCATTAGGAAAAAAACCCAAACAGCCACTTCACAGAATATGGTAAGTAACCATTGATGGCATCAGGATAAAAAGTGGAGTGGAAGTTATATTTTCTACAGAGTTTCTTCTCACTCTTTTCTAGAGTGACCTAGAATAAACCTTTAGTTGGCCAAGTCCTATAACGCCCCATGTGTTTCAGGTGAAGAGGGTGGGTCATATGGGGAGGGTGCTACCAAGGAGTCCACTTTTGCTCTCCCCCCATTTCTCCATACCTCCCCTGACAAAATGCCTACATTTCCGTCCTTAGGGATTTAGTCTTTTGGGCATTGCTAGTGTTGTTTTTTTTAAATGAATACTCAGTTAAATATCCAATATCCCCAAGAGGGCAATATGTTACACTCTATCATGTAGCATCTTATAAAGAAGTCTATTCCTTCCTGTTTGGATGCAGCAGACAGCTAGATCCCTTAATCCAATTCAGAACTGGAATATAGGCAACGTGCCTTGGGAGGTGAGAGGGCGGACAATCTTTGCTAATTCACATTTTGCCGAGGGCCAGCCTACTTTGTGCCTTTCTGCTTAGCGGAGAGCTGCTGGAAGAAGTTCTGATTGAAGACAAGTTAGAATAGGGAGCTGTGATCCAGGATAAGAAAGCATCCTACTCAACCAAGATAATTAAGAGTTTGTCCTCCTTTCTTTCCTTCTTCCTTAAGCGTAAGAAAGAGCATCTCACTTGCTATGGGTTGGGTGTGTCCTCCCAGAAGATGCTGAAGTGTTAACCCCCAGTACCTGTGAATGTGACCTGATTTGGCAAGATGGTCTTTGCAGATGATCAAGTTAAGATGAGGTCATTAGGTTGGGTCCTGAACCGATATGACTGTTGTCCTTATAAAAAGGGGACATTTCGATATAGAGACAGACATGCATGCAGGGAGAAGGGCACGTGAAGCTGAGGGCAGAGATCAGAGTGATGTGCCTATTGGCTGAGGGATGCCAGCCATTACCAGCACACCACCAGATGTTAGGAGAGAGGCAAAGAACAGATTCTCCCTTACGGCCCTCAGAAGGGACGGAGCCTGACAACACCTTGATCTTAGGCTTCTACCTTCCAGAACTGTGAGACAAAGGTGCCACCCAGTTTGTGGTACTTTCTATACAGCCTTAGCACACTAATACACCACTGAACCAGGATAATTAAGAGTTTGTCCTTCCTTTTTTCAGTAAATATTTAGTAATTCCCTACTGTGCGCCAGGCACAATGCCAAGTACTGGAAACAGTATCTTAGGTTAAGATCTTTGCTTTTAAGGAGTTCATAGACTAGCAGGGATGTAGGTTAATAAACAGGCCATTCTTAGCAATGGGATAAGTATTTAATATCTACTCTTTCCCTCTAGCTTGTTGGCTCTCAACCATGGCCAAATACTAGAATCTCTTGGGAATTTAAAAAAGTAATAAATAAAAAACTTAGATCCAGTCCTCGCTCCCAGACATTTTGATCTACTTGGACTGGGGTGGGAATGCAAGACATCGGTGTTTTATTTAATTCCGGAGACTGCCATTGTTGAGAACTACTGTTTTAAATATACCCGTTATCAGGGCCCCGCTCCAGACCAATTCGATTGGAATAGTAATGATGGGTTTAAAAAGTTTCCCAGGTGATTCTAATGTGTAGCCAGGTTTGAGGACCACTTTCTCCTATGAGGTAGGAATGACATATCCTTTCCACGATGCTGAGCTCAGAGAAGGCAGTCAGTAAATAATTAAGTCAGGATCTATAATCAGAAAAGTGTAAGATGCTCTTGGTGCATAGAAGAGGAGTACTCAGTGCAGTTGTGGGAGAGCTGAGACCCAAAAGGCAAGTCCATTTAGGCAAGCAAGGAGGAGAAGGAAGAACATTTCTGGCAGAGGGAACAGTGTGTACATAACAGTCAAGGAGCTGGATATGGCCCAGCATGGCTGGAGTCGTCTGTGGGTGGTGAGAGGTAAGGCTAGAAAGGTAACAAGGGCTGAGTCACGAAGAGCCCTGTAAGCCATGGTAAGGAGATTGGGTTCTGCCAGAGGCTTATATGAGTTGTCTTGGGGACATAACCATGGCTCTCAAGGCTGATTTTTTTTTTTTTTTTAAGAGAGATATTTGAACTGGGTCTTTTTTATTTTTAAACTTGTGGACATATTTTATTTTATTTTATTTTTTAAATCTTTTGCCCACGCCACACGGCATGTGGGATGTTAGTTCCCCCGGCCAGGGATCAAATCCGCGCCCCCTGCATTGGCAGCGTGGAGTCTTAACCACTGGACTGCCAGGGAAGTCCTCAAGGCTGATTTTTGGTCTCTTGGCACTGGTGCTCACACAGGTCTAGGTATGGGCTTAGAAGCTTGCACTTTTGCTCTTTGAAGACAGAAGTCCAGATAGGATGTGTGTCTTGGAACCCAAGCCTGCAGGCCCAGCTCACGAGAGGAGCATCGTCAACTTTCCAGAGAGACCCCCACGTAACACGACTGTATCACGTCCCTAACTGTGACCTACCATCGCTAAGACTTAGGCGTGAGACGTTCCCGACACTCTTTCCACACGTCTGCATCTTGGGTGGATACCGGGACAGCTTTCACATCCGTTGTTTAGCATCCTCTCCGATGTTCATTTTAATCCGATTTTACCTGGATAAACGTGGGGGCTGGGGATTGGAGAAAGTTCAGCGTGACTTCCCCCAGCCGCCCTCGTAGGAGGTCCCTTCAGCCAGGTGGGTTGATAGCTGAGAGAAGGACCAAACCTGCCATCCTGGAGGTTTGTTCATGGTGTGGTGCATAGTATTTCTTGGGTGTTTGCTTGTCCAAGCGGCGCTGTTGCCAGCAGTGCCCAGTTTAGTACTCTGCGGTTTTCATTAACAGCCTGCCTGCTCCACTCTGAGTCCTTAATGAAGATGGTCAATAAAATTTGACGTCATTATTGCCATTTGTACAGCACTTCATATTTACCGAGTGCCTTCTGTACGTTTTTATTCTTTCCCAAGCAGTAGCCCTACAAAGTACGGCTGTCCCCATTCTGCAGAGAAAGCCCTTGAGAGTTCATTCATTTGTTGAGAGCCCTGTGGCCAGCCACCCCCGTTCTCCAGGGGGGACTCTTCTCCTTCCTTTTGCCCAAAACCCAACTCACGGAGCTGTACTAGCTTCTCAGGGGCCCATCTGACCCCTCACACCTTCCAAGTTGCAGGCTTCTCGCTCTGAATATTATTCCTCTTCTCCCATCTTGTGGTTTTGTGTTTCAGTTCAGGAAAGCCTTGGTCTTCTCTTAGTCAATTTGAATGAATTTGCAAGTACAATTTCCTGATGGGCATCAGATGTCTTGCTGAACGTCCAAACACACACACAGAGTTCGGCAGGGCCACCGCTGTCCCTGCCGCCTCTTCTCAGAGGCCTGTCAGTGGCGCTGTGGATGTATCTGGCACCATCTGTCCTTTGTAAACATCACAGGGCAGACAGCACTGTTGTCTTTCTGCATGTGACAACCTCCCTCTCTTACTGTAGGATACCTCAAAATCAAGGGCTCCTGGTGACAGCATCTCTGTAAGAACTGGGAGAGATAAATACACTTCATAAAGAAAGACACAGAGAGCTGCTCAGGCTTGCTTCCCTGAGGCTCACTGGAGCAGCTGAATAATGCGTATTAACAGGTTTGCTTAGCTCTCTGTGCCTTGGTTTTCTCATATGTTAAATGGGGACATTGATAAAAATGCAAGTATGTTAAGGGTTTTCTGCTTTAATGACTCAAGCATTTGGGGATGGATTTTTTACAGCACTATTTTTGACTTCACACTTTTAAAATCTACCTTACTGACTAATTGTCTCCCTCTACCATACTGTTCTATCTGCATGTTGCCTTCTCTATACATACTCCATTTCTAGCTCGTTCTTTTTCCGGCTGACTTTTCCTTTCTTACCATCTCTCTCATTTTCATTCATTTTTTTTCCTTCTGCTGCTGCACTGAATGTCGTCACCCTGTTGTTCTGCTCTTCATCTCGGCCCACGCAAAGGGCCTCTGCTGTTTCTCATGAGGTCATCCCACAGGATGGCCTTTCCTCCCTAGCCCCTGCAGGCTTACTTCCTGAAAGTTCCTGATGGAGGATTTACCGTGCAGTGTTTTGTTATTGGGTGATAGGGTTATGGGCTGTGGTGAGGTTGTAGATAACTGAGGGGACTGTGGCTCCTTTGACTCAAGAAGCTGCTTTCTGGTCAGGAGCAGGTGGCACTGAAGTATACAAAATGGGTCAGAACAGGGTTTGGCAACACATTGCAGTGAATGGAAAGAACATTGAACTGAGAATTATTTAAAGTGAGAAGCTATGAAAAGTCTGAGACTGTAGCCTATTTGCAAGCTAAGACGTTAGTCTGCCACAGATATATATATATGTGTGTGTGTGTGTGTGTGTGAGCTTATATACACATATATGGTAAATATATGTATTTGTATATATCCATGTATAGTATATACACACATGAATACATATGCACATATATGTATATACACGTATATATGTGTTTACACACATTACTGTCTGTATGTATATGTACACACACACACACATATATAAATATATATAAATAAAGATCTGGGTTAGAGACAAAGAGCATTGGTTACTTATGGCAAAAGCAACCAGATCAGCCTCTTGCCTCAGTTCTCTGAGTCTCAGTCCCCAGAGGGTGATGGTAGGGGCTGGGTGAAACCGGCACATACGTGGGGGGGCGTATCAAGGAGAGGACCCCCAAGTTAGGAAACTGATTTTATCTAGGGCTGCTGGTGACCTGCTCCTTCTCCCCTCCAGGGAGCCAGAGAACTGTACGCCAGAATGTAAGCCAGTCTGCTTGGGAATGTTGGAGTCCTTACTCTCCTGGGACGGCTCTGGGGAGGGAGATGTTGTCTATCTTTGTTTATGGGTGAAACAAATCCGTCTTCAGACCCGGAGAGACACTATCTTAGCTTCCGAGGATGATTTACTATGCAAACACCCTCGAAAAGACTGACGGAGCCCTTTGCCCAGTCCATGCAGAAAAGCGAGATATTCATAGAGAATTGTCTCCTAAGGAAGACCCTCAGGTATAAAATGAGGGGCTTAGGCAACTTTAGAGATGCAGAAAATGTGGGATGTGTGTACCACCACTCTCTAAATCTGCGCCCAAACAGACGTCACTAACCAATTGTGGTTTTCTGCCTCAAGACCCCCAGCAGTGTCTACTGTGCTGATTATTTCCTCAATTACTCTAGCCGTGTAAAATTGTATTCTTCATATTTCTTCCTTCTGTTTATTTTTCTCCTTTTGTGAATCTGTGTATGTATGTCCCTCTCTCTACATGGGGGAGAGGGAGAACATGTGTTTTGATGCAGTTTTGTGGTCTGAGATTTTCCTATGAGGCAAATAGGAAGGTTCCTAATCCTACCAGACAGCGTTTGTAGTTGAATTTTTTTTCTGGTTGTCATACTTTTCCTTATTACTGGGAATGTTACTATTATTTTAAAAAATTGAGGTACAGTTGATTTACCACGTTATATAAGTTTCAGGTATACAGCATAGTTATTCACAATTTTTAAAGGTTACACTCCATTTATAGTTATTATAAAATATTGGCTATATTCCCCGTGCTGTACAATGTATCCTTATAGCTTATTCATTTTATGCATAGTAATTTGTACCTGTTAATCCCCTACCTCTGTCTTGCCCCTCCCCCACTGGTAACAATTAGTCTGTTCTCTGTGAATCTGTTTTTGTTATATTCACTAGTTTATTTTTTAGATTTGACATATAAGTGATTCAGTATTTGTCTTTCTCTGTCCGACTTATTTCACTTAGCATAATATCCTCCAAGTCCACATCTTCTTTATCCATTCATCTGTTGATGGACACTTTGGTTGCTTCCATATCTTGGCTATCGGAAACAATGCTGCTATGAATGTTTGGGTACATGTATATTTTCAATTTAGTATTTTTGTTTTCTTTGGATATATACCCAGGGGTGGAATTGCTGGATCATATGGTAGGTAGTTCTATTTTTAGTTTTTTGAGAAACCTCCATGCTGTTTTCCATAGTGGCTACACCGATTTACCTTCCTACCATCAGTTTATGAGGGTTCCCTTTTCTCCAAATTCTCTCCAACATTTGTTATTTGTGTTCTTTTTGATGATAGCCATTCTGCCAGGGGTGAGGTGATATTTCATTTTATTCATAGCTTAATCTTTAATCCATGAGAGCTGAAGCTATTAATCTAGAGACGCTTCTCTTCTAAACAGGGATTATGAGAAGAATGCCCATTGTAACATCTCCTTCTCACCATTGGCTATGAAGGGAGTCCCCAGATTCCACTAGAATGCTGTGTTGGAACCCTCTGACTACACAGAAAACTCTCAAAGAAATATGGCACAGGGGAATGTGTGCTTGGAGAAGGGGATCCTGTGTCAGAAGACATGCAGCCTGAGGCCTCTTCCAACTATGAAGTTGGGCCAGTGATGCTCCCTGGCTATTTGGAAGATGCCCCTTTCCCTTTTAGCCAATTTGAACTCTAGTCCCAGCACAGGCAACCTCCCCCCACCCCTGCGTCCTATGCTTCACCCATGCTTCACCTTCTCCATTTATTCGGTGGATAGATGTAGAGGTACATGGCTAATGTACTTGGCGTTTCTGCTGGAGACCTGGTTATGTCTTATTGTTGTTGAAATGAAAGAAATCACGAGAATAATGGGAAAAGCGTGTGAACTTTGAGCAGGGCATCAAAAGATAGGGGATGCTGATTAGCTATGTGACCTCGGACAAGTTGCCTAACTTCTTTGTGCCTCAGGTATCCTTTCTTGAAAATGAAGAAGATAAAGCCTTCTTGGCTGTCTATCTCATGGGGATATTGGCAGAGCAAATGAGTTCATGTTCAGTGTATGAAGTGCTCAAAAGAAAGATGCTCGTGGAATGTAAAGTTTGCTTTTGCCTCACTAAAAATGTCATCACCCTCTTGTCCTGTGCCCCATGGAAGGGCCTCTGCTCTTTCAGACAAGGTCATCCCACAGGATAGCCTTTCTTCCCTAGCCCCTGCAGGATTACTTCCTGTAAGTGCCTAATGGAGGATTTGTGGTACGGTACGTGTGGGACATCTTCGGGGGGCGGGTGACCCAGTGTAGCCTTTCTTCCCTAGCCCCTGCAGGATTACTTCCTGTAAGTGCCTAATGGAGGATTTGTGGTACAGTGTGGGACATCTTCGGGGGGGCGGGTGACCCAGTACCCCTTCGCATGGTTATTGGATGATAGGGGTTTTAGGTGTGGTGAGGTTGTGAATAACTGAGGAGATTGTGGATCCTTTGACTCAAGGAGCTACTTTCTGGGCAGAAGCTGGGGCCACTGACGTGTGCACAAAGGGTCAAAATAGGGTTGGTTGGGCACACAAATCAATTGTAATGAAAGGGCCATGGACTGGATCTGAGATTCTGTCCCTCTTGGGTCACTAATTAGTAGATATGTAGCTAAGGTACTAGGAATATGCCTGGTGATCTGTGATACTGGGAATTTTTTTTCTTCTTGCATCCTGTGGACATCTGCAGATAATTCAGAAGTTTACCAGTAGACTAGCCAGTCAGCCTGCCTCCTCCTTTTCTTTCGAACTCCTCTCCTCCCTCCCTCCACAAATATCTCTTTATATTCATCTGTAATTGAAGATCAGCATCTCTGAAATCAGGCCTGCTGGCATATGTCTAAACATTCATTAACCGAGAGACAGATATTCACAGAAACATTTTTAAATGTCCACAAACCAACACATGGATTGTCAAATCCTAATCACAAGGTTCAAATCAGGATTCTTACACTAATGTTTTAGAACATTCTAGCGTTGATCAGCGTTTTTCCTGGTACAACCCTCATAAATCTCGTGTGTGTGCAGCTGTGTAAGATGTTTTATTAATTAACATTGCAAAGCTAAGCACTCAATGAAAAGGTACTGGAGAAGTATACGTTATTATGACAGAATCGTTTAGAAATATGATCAAGTAAAACCTGTATTGAAAGAGGTAGAACTTTTTCCAGCGCCATGTTGCCAAACTCAAATCTACTCCAAGACGTAGGGCTTTTGTTCTGAGTGTCCTGGTGGCCACGTGGATGTTCCTTTATTCTCTTCTTTTAGTGCAGAGAGGCTTTTGAAAAGATGCTTCAGATGAATAATTCTGCTGCCATGGTCAACTTTTCCAGCGCCATGTTGCCAAACTCAAATCTACTCCAAGACGTAGGGCTTTTGTTCTGAGTGTCCTGGTGGCCACGTGGATGTTCCTTTATTCTCTTCTTTTAGTGCAGAGATGCTTCAGATGAATAATTCTGCTGCCATGGTCAATACGCAGCTCATTCCACATGGATGTCCTCTCAGACTCTAACCTAGTTTGCGTTCAGGTAATTCTGGTAATGGGGCGTTTACCTCTCCCCTGGGGGACCATTTCCAGCATCTAGCCATCCAACAGTTTAGTCAGAGAACTGAGCCCTGATTTAAGGAGGGAAAGAGGTATTTGTAGAACTGTGGGAAAGAGAGAAATATGGATATGACACATTGACCTATTTTAAGAATGCAGGGTGGCTTCAAGCCTTTCGAATTTGTTTCTCCCAGCTGTCAGGGATAACTGTGAGCTGTGACAACTGCTGAGGCCCAAATCCTAAGTGTTTTTTTCACCTCAAAAAATTCGATTAGCAAATCAGAATAATTGAAGTGCACATTTCCAGGCCACTTCCTAAATAAAATATGTACATGTGTGAAGTGAGACCTGAGCTAAGATCCGTTTTTTTTCCGTTGAACGAGCAGTACTTTGGGGCTGGAGAGAGCTAGTTCCCAACTCCCGCTTTGCACTTAACAGTTGTGTGATCTTTAAATTTCCTTCTAATAAAATGAGGAGAGTAATACTTACTTTCCCCACGGGCTTGCGTGAGAGATAAATGAGATAAAGCCCCAAGCACAATTCCTGTTAAGTGGTACTTTCCCCACGGGCTTGAGTGAGAGATAAATGAGATAAAGCCCCAAGCACAATGCCTGTTGAGTGGCGCTCAGCACATGGTCATTTCTCTTTCTAGGAAGGAGGCTCAGCTTCCTGGGGCTCTGTTAAGCCTCCCCTGAATTCCTGCTGACCCCTTCGGATGCCCCGATGATCTATGGACAGCTTCCAGATGGGTGTGTTACTATCAGTCTCCAAAAGAGCCACCTTCACTCCTTTCTCTTGTAGAGGCCAGGCACATACAGAAGGGCAGAAGGACAGATCTCCCAGGGTGGCTGTCACCAGATGTCACAGCACTCTGTGTTCGTGGGGTTGCTCTGAAAAGCAGATGGGGGATTTGTCCACTTTTTAAAATTCAGAGTTCAACATATGAGACAAGAGTAGTAATTATACCATAAATTGGCACAAACTGCAATGAGAGAAGACCTTCTGTACTTCTGCTGCCTCAGCCTGCACATCAGGATGTGCTAATTAAAGCATCTGTCTTTCTCCAGCTTCCGTTATCAGACATCTTAATTTATTTACTTATTAAAAAATAAGAGGAGGATTTGCGTTTTGTTGTTTTTCCCCTTTATTTTACCTCCATCGTTTTGCGTTTAATGATCTTGGCAAAATGAATAAATAAAATGACTATAATTAAATATAGTTCTTATTGGGTATGGTGCTTTCCTCCCCTTGGATTGGAAGTTTTTATAATAACAATGACCTTGTAATTTAAAGCATATCCTAGGGATGTCTGTTCTTTATTTTGAACTGCTTTGAACGCACATTGGTTGAGCAATGGCAATAATGAGGGTGAGAATTGTTGGCAGCTGATGCAAGCTTTCCCCACAGGTTACAAAGCAGGATGCTTTTCCCAGGATAAAGTCCCACGGCCTCAGAATGTGTCATGTGTCATGGACCTTCTCCTCTCAGTAATCATCTGGAGTCAACACACTGCTTCTGTTCCAAATCGTATTGGGAGTCCCAACCTATAGATCCAGCATTTGGCATTGATTTGAATCCTTGTGTGTTCAACTCGCTGATAGTCATTCACTTATTAATTCATTCAACAAATGAGTCGAATGAATGAAAGAAGTCTCTGGGAGATATAGCAGTGAGCTAGAAAGAGGCTGGGATGAGCCTGGATTGGGTGAGGGTCATGGGGGTCACTGGTCAGATTGGAGGGCTTGTTTGGAGAGAAAGTAGGGAATAAAGTTGGATATATGAATTCCCCCACTGCAGGTATAGTTCTCTGTCTGTCTATCTATCTATCTGTCTATCTATCAATCTATCTATCTGTCTAATACCTGCCCATTTCTTCTGTTTCATGTCCCCTTCATCGGCAGGCGGACTCCCAACCACTGCGCCACCAGGGAAGCCTGAGGCTGACTTTTTATTCCCCTCTTGCGACAAGGTCATCTTATCGCATAAAGGGTAGGGTGTAAAAAGGTCTTGGCTTTGAGTACATTTGACCTCAGGGTTTATATGGCTACAAACCAAACATCTTACTTTTCTTCCACCCTTCGAACAACACCTACTTGCCCCTAGAGCTCTATCCCTAAGTTGGCTGTGTGCTATTCTCCCTCCCTACACACTGTACCCACTTCCTGATGGTTTGGAACGTGATTTTTAAAAACTCACTTTTTTAAACCTGTCTCACTGAAGTGTCAACGTATGCCGTCTTCATCCCAGGGGCGCTTTATTATCCTTGGTATCAGTCTGTCTAAGTAGTTTTGTAGGAGTTTAAGAATAATATAATGATGCTCTTCACCTCAGCAGCAGAAATGTAGTTGGCCTGGTGCCTCAGACCTGCAAGCCATTTTTCTGAGGCCTTGAAGAAGTGTTCCTGTGGCCCACCTTACCCTCCTGTGCGAAGGATGGTCTAAAAATGGAAGGACTGTGGGCTTCTGCTGGAATTCTCTGTCCTATTTCTTTAAGCAACAACAAACATACACATATAATGATTATTATCACGTCTGTCACGTGGCAGGTCCTCAATAAAGTAATTTTTTCTTTCCTTTCTTCTTCCTTTCTTCCATGATCGTGGACACAGTGTGTGTTCAATGTACCCAATACTAATTATATTCAAGGCACAGATACCCTTCAGGGGCAACACAGCAGAGAGGTGCCTCGTTTCTGTCTCATGGAAATGGGAGACAGGCCAACAGCGGTCACAGGATTCTCCTGCTTCCTCATAATCACTGGGACCACTAGGGAGGTTCTTCTAGATACAGCAGGTACCCAGCAACTGTTTGCTTAGGACCAAAGGGCATTTGCCTCCCCCAGCCAGCCTTTACATGGAAGTTTGTATAGATCATTATGCAAAATAGAGATGTTCAGTATTGCCCCTTTACAGAATATTCCTTGACCTTTAGCTATGGAGATTGATGATTACTGTTATTTCCCATTTTTTATGACGCCTATTTATTTATTATTTTATTTTCTGGTGGGAAGCAGTGATCCTACCTTTTCACATGTGGCAAACATTTTCCCATGTTCTCTCAAAAACATTTTTTTTTCCAACTCCCATTCTTTTTTTTTTAACATCTTTATTGGAGTATAACTGCTTTACAGTAGTGTGTTAGTTTCTGCTTTACAACAAAGTCCAACTCCCATTCTTCAGAGAACTCTCCAGAAGCCGCTCTGGTGCCTGAACAGACCTTAAAATTTGCAAAACACGTTTTTCTGAAACTCTTGTTCCTTGAGCTCCCCTGTCCCTTCTCGGGGCGCCAATCCCCTGCTTCAGCCTCTTTGCTGAGTAAAATAAGCCTCAAGTGATGTGTCTTTCTTGGCCTACTTTCCACTCCCTCCCCCGACCCCCAATAATATGATGCCCCAGAGTGGTAGAAAGGGAGCATTTCCTTTAAGAGCTTTGCAGGCTGTGAACATGATCGGGGGTGTATTCAGAGAACTATGGGTGATTCTTGAACATGAAACAGAGTTTAAAGCCTCACGTAACCTTTGACCTACTGGACAAGTAAGATGGACACTCCCCTGGACCGCACAGACTTCCCTTTTCTTCGGAGAGACATCCCCTCTTCCTCTCTTAGCCTCCTGAATCTCTTGCTCCCTAATCTCGCTCCCCCTTCCTCCTCCCTCTACTCTCCTGATAACACGGAACAATGCCAGAGAAGGGAAAGAAGGAACTCAGGTAGAAAAATAACCCGTGTATGATGCCTATTTATTTATGTGTTTATTTATTTTATTATTATTTTTTCAATTTGTAAAGGAGAATTTTTGATGAAGTACGGCTTGTGATGGGGGTGGGGGCAAAGGTGATGGGATGACTGAAAGGGGAAATTAGGGGTGTCTTGTAATCTTAGAATCACGTGGGAAAGAGAATTCAGAGTTCATTGATCCATATCTACTGAAGAGATCCTCTGAAGACTTAAACTAGACAGTCTGATTTAATCTTTCTCTCTCAAAGGCAAAAGGTTAATTATGTTTTTGTCCTTAATACTTTTAAAATTAAAATTATATGAGAAAAGATAAAAAAGAAAAGAAAAATTTATAAAAGCAATTTGTATATATTGTAAAAATGTTTACAGAAGCAATCCAAATTAAAATTATCCCCCCTGAAGCCCAGTCTCTAGTGGTAAAACTTTAAAATGTTCTGTTCTACCACCAGGATTCTAACATACTTTCTTGATTTATGAAATGTAGGCCGTATCTTTTGACTCCTTGCCATGAAGGATTTAGAGCTACATCCCTAAATGCTGCCTTCCATTCATCACTCCTTCTGTCACTCCTACTATTACTTATCCATTATTAAGGTATAGTAACATTCATATCTATCCTCTAAATAAAATTAGGTTTTCCATGCCTTACTGTTGATTATTTTTTTTTAATTTTTAAAATTTATTTTATTTATTTAGGTTGTGCCAGGTCTTAAGTGGGCAGGCGGGCTCCTTAGTTGCGGCTCACAGGCTCCTTAGTTGTGGCACGTGTGCTCGTTAGTTGAGACTGGAGGGCTCCTTAGTTGTGGCATGTGAACTCTTAGTTGCAGCATGCATGTGGGATTTGGTTCCCTGACCAGGGGTCGAGCCCCCATCCCCTGCATTGGAAGCTGGATTCTTAACTACTGCACCACCAGGGAAGTCCCCCTTACTGTTGATTCTAAAAGGTTTGTTTGGATTGAGTGCCTACTATTCATTTTTTCATTCATTTATTTGTTTATTCATTCAACAAATATTACTTGAGGGCTTCTTTGTGTGAGGCATGGGCCTATGTGAAAAGTGTGTGCAAGTGTTGATGGTATTGTGTGGAAGACAGTTGAGTAAGTTTTGGGCAGGAAGAGACACAAAATGCATACATACCTCGACTCTGCTTCTAAGAATGGATTTAAAAGAAAAATCAAATGAAAACATTTACATACAAGGATGTCATCATAGTATTATTTAGGGAAAAAAGTACCCTGGAAATTGTTTAGATGCCTAAAGATTGGTCAACATTAAATAAATGATGGAACTCACGTGTGATGGAATCACAGTAAAAGCCATTAAAAATCTAATTTTTGAGAAGCATTAAGTGACATGATAAAATGTTCATGTTTTAATTTAATGAAAAATAAGAGAAACAGGATGTAAAACTGGATCTATCACATTATCTCTACTGTAAGATTTTTAAGAAGATTATAGATATGGGAAGGAGGTATCACCAAGTGACAGTGATTTAAAGTTTCTTTCCTTAAACCTACTTTCTGATATTGTCTGAGTTTTCTACAATGAGCAACTGTTGTCTTTATACTACAAAAACCCCACCCTATTATCTTCACAAAAATAAAAAGGAGCAGATTCTCAGTCTTGTGGGGGAGACACATTTAAACAAGTCATCACAGTGTCTGATGGAGCAAAATCAGTGCCCCAAAGTCTGTAGGGTTTTGATGGGGTCTGAGCATCAGAAAAGACTCCACAGGTAGCATTTGAGCTGTGCCATGAAGACCAAGGGGGATTTCTATAGGCAGAAGAGGGCATTTCTGGGCATGAAGGCACAGAAGTGAATGGTGAGAGAGGCAAGCTGCCTGAAGATTATGAAATGTAGTGTGGATTGAAAGATGCAGAAAGGACCCAGGCTGACAAAGTGGTTTAATGGCTTGTGGAGGACCTTGGATGCTTTGCTGAGGAATTAGAATTTAATTTGAAGGCAATAGAGAGCTATGGAGAAGTTTTTAAAGAGGGAGGTGGACTTGACCCATAACGTAAAGGTGCAGTCTTTGGAATCAGACAGACCTGGAGTCAGAATCCCAGCTATGCCAGTGTCTAGGGGTATGTGCTTGGGCAAATCACTTACCCTTTCTCCTCATCCGTTTCTTCACTCGTGACTTAGGGGCAATGATACCAGCTTTGCAGTGTGGACGTGAGCATTCAACAACTCAATACGGTTGTTCATGTTGAGTAAGTTTGGGGCAGGAAGAGACACAAAAATGCATACCTCGACTCTGCTTCTAAGAATTGATTTAAAAGAAACATCAAATGAAAAGATTTACATACATACATCACACGTGAGTCCCATCATTTATTTAATGTTGACCAATCTTTAGGCATCTAAACAATTTCCAGGGTCCTTTTTCCCTAAATAATACTGTGATGACATGTTCAGCATTCATGTCTCAAACATGAATGGTGAATAGATCTTTCTTAAAGGTAAAAAAATGTTGGCGCACCCCACCTCCAACTCATGTTAAATTATTTTTACAATAATGTTACTTGAATATTCATAAAAATTAAATGTGTTATACATTTCTTACGTTTCATGATCTATTACTGGTATAAAAGCAAAAGAACTTGATTTTGTTTCTGAAATATTTATTTATTTTTTGGCTGTGTGGGTGTTAGTTGCAGCGCACGGGATTTTTTGTTGCAGTGCACCGGAGTTTTCATTGCAGTGCACGGGCTTCTCTCTAGTTGTGGCGTGCGGGCTCCAGAGCACGTGGGCTCTGTAGTTGCAGCACTTGGGCTCTCTAGTTGTCATGAGGGCTTAGTTGCCCCACAGCACGTGGGATCTTAGTTCCCTGACCGGGGATCGAACTGGCATCCCCTGCATTGCAAGCTGGATTCTTAACCACTGGACTACGAGGGAAGTCCCAAAACCAAAAGAACTTTATACATTACGGATAACAACACAAAAGCAACACAATTTAAACTAAATGATATTAATTATGTCACCAGTTTGTAGTCTATATGAAAATCAATCTTCATGAATAATGTGAATATGGTACAGTCTGCTACAACCCAGGTCATTTAAAGTCTGCCCTTTCCCATACTCTCTGTGCTGTGAGTCCACTCAGTTTTCCCCCAGCTTTTTATCTTCCAATTCCCAGGAAATACTGTATGTATAGTGTGCAGTGGTGTTTGGCCTTTGCTTAGCATGAACACGTCTTCTATGTTTGGGTCCACTTCTGTTTTTTCCTCACTGGCCCATGATAATTAATGTCATACTGTCGGCACCAGTGCAGTTGTAGACACATTTCCAGGTGTGAGCACTAGCAGAGTAGTACTCAATTATGAAGTGGTCATATAGATGATTTTAAAATATTATCATCAGTATGAAAATTTAGACCATACACACACACACAGACTGTTCTCACCCTTCCTGTGGTTCTACCCTCCTCTTTGTGAGAATATATATGTATATACCTCCTAGAAGTCTCATTATTGTTGTTAATGGTAGTTTTATTATGGTCAAAGATTCTTATCAGGCAAGCGTATCAGTTGGCTATTGCCGGGTAACAAACCACACTAAAACTCAGGGTTTAGAACTATCACCCATTTATTATCTCTATGAGTCTTGTGTTGGCTGGACAGATTTGCTCATCTGCTCTGGGGGCATAATGGCTCATTCGTGCATCTGTGGTCAGCTGCAGGTAGGCTAGTTGGCTTTGCTGATCTTGGCTGGGCTGTCTCACATCTTTGGAGCCTTAGCAGAAATGATTCAGCTTTGCTAAAAGTGGTCTCTCACCCTCCAGTAAGTTAGCCAGGCTTGGTTTTAGGGTAGCCTGGACACATTCTTATGGAGACAACAGAGAAGTGAGTAAAAGAGTGAACATAGGCAAGGCCTCTTGAGGCCTGGGCTTGGAGCTGGCACATCAACATTTTTGGGGTATTTTGTTGACTGAAGCAAGTCACAAGGCTAACCCAGATTCAAGGTTGGGGAAGTAGATCTCTGGTGAGAAGATCTACAAACTCATAATTCAAAGGGTGTGGTTACAGGTAGATGTGAATGACTGGAGCCATTTTTGCAATCAATCTACCCTAGTAGATATGAGGTCGGGGCAAGGAGGTCTATTAGGAAGTTACACTAGCCTTCTTGGTGAGAGCGGGATACTGCTTAGGAAGGATTGGATACATGTGATGCTCTGCCATTTCTTTGGTGTAGGAATGAGGAAGAGGGTAGAGGGTCATCAAAGATGACTCCAAGGAACCCAAGCCTGGGTGACTGAGAAGTTGGTGAAGTTTCTAACTGAGAAAAGACATTCATCAGGAAAAGTGGGTTCAATTTGGGGGTGATGGGAAATTGGAGAGGTCAGAGGTGGAGGTACATAATATTAATAAGTTTAGAGTTTGATATGCTGGAGCTCTTCCCATAAGGAGAATCCTTCTCCACCTGGTTGCACATTAAAATCATGTAAGCAGCTTTTAAAAAATAGTGATAATTGAGTCTTAACCTGAGACAAATTAATATTAAATTTCTGGGAAAGGGGCCTGGTGTTCTTTTTTTTTAAAAATAATCACAGGAAATTCTAATGTACAGCCAAAGTTGGAAGCTTTATCTAGATCACCTTCTGTGCATACATTAGAATCACCTGGACACCTTATAACAAATACTGATCCCTGAGCCCCACTACCAAAGAGTGTATTCCATTGGTCTGGGATAGAGTCTAGGCAACTGTATTAAAAATAAAAAGTCTTTCTGGGTAAATTTAATTTGCAGCTGGAGTTGAGAGCCACTGACCTAGATAGTTAACTTTCACTGTGAATAATCAAATGTTTTCAGGTTGCAAGCCATGGCAAAGGGGCACTATGACAGAGTCTCCTTAAGCTCTGGGAAGGTTCAGAATTAGCATGAACTTGCTGGTGCCAGCCGGGGCATGGGGACAGGAGCAATCAGAGGATGAGACCAGAAACTTTGAGGACCCAACCTGGATCAACACCTGGCACTTGAAGTACAAGGACGTCTCAGGGTTAATCCTGCTTCCAGGAGAGATGTTGGGAAATCTCCCTGAAATGGTCCAAAATATAAAATGTCATGATGTCATCTGACTCCCCTGTCCTCCAATTCAAATTAGTTTCCTCTGTAGCAGCACTCAGATAATGCAACTTCCATCATTTTCTTTGAGGAGGGGAATTCATAATGTCTTAAATCTCAGTATGTATGTGTTTTCCCTGATTGTAAACCAAATCTGCCTCTTCCTTGATTTCATCCCATTAGTCTGAACTTTGACCTTGTCACATCTTAGATAATTCCTGGGCCTTCTTGTTGTTAATGTCTTATAAATATTTGTAGACCCATTGCCTGTCTATAGGCAGTCACTGAGTCAACAACAGAATATTTAGAGTTTTTTTCTCATGTTCATAAATCATTCTTAGCAGAGCTTTAATCATTTGGGTTTTTGGCTGCCTCTCTGACTTTCCTCTTGGCCTCCATAAGCCTCATCTATTTGAGGGAAATACTCAGTTGCATAATAGCAGAGTGGACTCCTGTTATCCACTTGTGCTACTGACAATGTCTCGGGGTCAGGTTTCCTCAAAGTGGGCATCGGAAACTCCTTGGGGTGGGGAAAGGCTTGTGAAAAGAGTACATTTCTGAGTCCCACCAGATCTCGGAGGATGGGGCTCAGGCATCTGTACTTTTCACATGTTTTGGGATGATTTTTTTTTCTTTTAATCTCAGCTATGTGCTTTTTGGGGGATGATTTTTATGTATGCAGCTATAGAGTCACCACTGTAGTTATTACTTCAAGTATTATGCTTAGAGGAGAAGTCAAATACATGAGGTTGTTTTTTTTTTCGGTTGGAGGAGGCTTGCTCCACAAACCTCATTATAATCAAGACATAGACCCTTCCTTAAAGAGTTTGCAAAAACTTTCTGCATTGGGAATCACCATTGCAATTCAGCCTTGGCTATCGGTGGGGTTGGTCAACATATATAGATTATGTTGCATACAACTGACACACCTAAGATAAAAGCAGAGGTAAAAGGAAAAAGAGAAGGGGACAGTGAGTATAGGAAATAAATAGTGGGGCAGATGAGAAGAGACAAATGGAGATGGAGAGGGAATAAAGAAGTATATGTGTAAGAATAGTCTAGTGTCACCTCTGGCAATGTCCAGTATCATAAAGTTCTACATTTTGAAGTACTTTACAGTATTCCAAGACTTTCTACCTCCTCACAGCTGTCCTAGGGTGACTAGACTAGGCAGGTATTAACTTCTCCATTTCACAGATAGAAAAACTGAGACTCCTGGCTGCATCTCACTCAAGGTCAGATAGAAAGTGTCAGAGATAAGACTAGAGCTAGAACTCAGGACTTAATCCTAGAGCAGGGATTTTTCTGTCACTCCTAATCTGTACTAGGTCTGTGTAACCCAGACTGGCTCTTCATCTGGGTGAGTGTCTCTCTGTGGTATGAGGTAAGGTGGCTCTTTGGAGAGGTTCATGACATTGGCATAGGGAACAGAGTGGAGGGTGTCCTGAGGGTCCTTGGAAACACGCGTTGACGTAATAAAAGTCAACAAGCTTGCTGAAGGAGCTCATGCTACTGCTTACAAACAAAACACAACTGGTCTGTGCTTCCTGACTGTGTTCCCTTTCTTCACTTTCTTTCCTCCTCCTCTCATTTCCTACACATGCAACACACACACACACACACACACACACACACACACCAAGAAATGCAGTTATGGATTTGAGATCTGAGGAAGCTCCAGGTCATGTAGCACTGACTGTCAGTGTGATTGGGTTTAATGGAGTCAACAAGATAAATTAAGGTCATGGGATCACCACCATCTCTACTTCAGCCGAGCACCTCTTTATTTTTATTTTTTTTTGGTTTAACCCATTGTGGCTGAAGGTAGGGAGGGCCCCACTCAGAGCCTGCTTCCCCTGCCTTCTTCTCACCCCTCCAGCACACACACACACACACACACACACACACACACACACACACACACACACACACAGTTTAAAAATTTTCTTATGCAGCAGACCCTTTCGCTTTAGGTCACAGTTGTTCATCATAGGGCTGTAATGATAACTAACCTTGGTACCATGTCTTAATGTATACAAGCCTTTTCATCCTCTTTATTTCTCTTGATCATTACAACACTGATGTAGATAATTATACTATCCAGGCATGATTATAATAGCAGTAGTCCAGGAATACCTATATAATTCCCTAGACCAGCCACCATTCCTCATGAAATACTAAGGCAAATATATGCACAGAGGGGATGAAACAATGCAGAGGGACCACTCCGTTGCTAGGTGGGGCTTAGGCCCCCCCAAGCACTGGTCAGGATTCTGATGAGCTAGGCTGCACCACATAGAGAACCTAGGCAGACCTGAGAAGCCTAAAAGAAAAGCCAGACCTACATTTCTGATGTTACGATTTCAGATCCAATCCCTGCATGCCTGCTGAGAAGTCCCAGAGAAAAGAGAATGGATGCAAGAGATGGGGCCCAGGCCTTCTGAAGCTGGAACTCTGTAACTTTGTAGAAAAGACATATCAGAAGAGAAAGCCCCAAAGAGCCTTGGAGAATAAGGCCTTGCCTTATTTCTTTTTTTAAAAAAAATAAATTTATTTATTTTATTTATTTATTTTTGGCTGCATTGGGTCTTCGTTGCTGTGTGTGGGCTTTCTCTAGTTGTGGCGAGCGGGGGCTACTCTTCGTTGCAGTGCACAGGCTTCTCATTGCAGTGGCTTCTCTTGTTGCAGAGCACGGGCTCTAGGCACACAGGCTTCAGTAGTTGTGGCACGTGGGCTCAGTAGTTGTGGCTCGTGGGCTCTAGAGTGCAGGCTCAGTAGTTGTGGCACATGGGCTTAGTTGCTCTGCAGCATGTGGAATCTTTCCGGACCAGGGCTCGAACCCGTGTCCCCTGCATTGGCAGGTGGATTCTTAACCACTGCACCACTAGGGAAGCCCCCAGGCCTTGCCTTATTTCTTAAGGTCAGGAAGGGTGGACCCGACCCCTCATTGCTGGAACCCCCCAGCCATCATTAAGGGCCAGTGGACTAGTTTTTTCTCCTCCTTGGGCAATGCCTATGGGATTTGGAGGTTTGTGGGGTGTGGAGGGAGGGCACGGTAGCCTTGGGGTCTAGAGCCCAAGCAGTATGTCTGGTGGTGCATTTGTACCATGAGGAAGTTGAGGGTCAGAGAAGTTGTCACTTACTCGACCAAGGTCATTCGTTTAGTGAGTGGAGGAACCAGGATTTGAACTCTTGAATTTGGGCTACAAGGCCTAGTGATTTTTCCACTGTACTCCCTGGCCTCTAGCGACCACCATCTCATTCTTATGTGGAGACTCAGTTCTGCTCTCCTGAGTCAGTGTTCCTCTGGCAGGAACATTGCCATTAGAACATGAAAAAGAACCCCCAAATAAATTCCTTCTATTGAGTGTTTGCTCAGGGAAGACATCAACGTCCATGAGGTTGTCTGGCTCATGGTTTAGGAGGCTTCTGGTTATAAATGGAGGTAGTTCTGCTAGATGGGGCTTAGATTACATGTCTATTTCATCTCATCGTTCCTCCTTGAAAGCTCAGAAGATCCAAATGCCCATGCTGTTCCCTAAAAGAGGGATTGGGGTTTATTTTGGAATAGAGGTCTATTTTAATCTAAAGGACAGGGGCTCCCTGTTCTGCGGCTGTGCTGGCTTATTTCCACTCTACACTCAGCAAAAATTTAATATTCTCTAAACAATAGATGACTCAGCCTTTGCTAAATCTTAGGTGAAATGGATTTAGCAAGCAAAGCGAGAAAATGTCTTTTTTTCCCATTTTTCCTAGTCCTGTTTGATGATAATTCTTAGTGCTCAGTGCTCCTTTCATCCAAAGATCTGTAATTAATTAAGCCTCACAACTTCCCTGACAGGTAGAGAAGTACAAGAATGTTCATTTAAAACCAATCCTGTTTGATACAGTAGGGCTATTACTAAGGCTCTTTAAAAGAAAAACCTCCCTATTGTGAAACTTCTTTTTAATAGAGTAAATTAAGGGAGAAAGGGATGAAGTAATTTCGCCTAGGATGCCTGTTCAGTATGGCCACGGAGAGAGCCCCGAGTTTGGAGCTATGATGCCCTCTTGGGTTAGACTAGGTGTATAAGCTATAGTCGCAGAGCAAATTACCAAAAAACATAGTGGCTTTAGATCACAGCAAGCATTCATTATCTTATACAGTTTCTGTGGGTCAGGAATCCAGGCGTGGCTTAGCTCGGTGGGTTTTGGCTCAGGGTTTCATAGATAGCAGTTAAGACAACAGCCGGGCCTGCAGTCGTCTGCAGGCTTGATTGGAATTGGAGAATCCACTTCAAGGATGGCTCATTTAGATGCATAATGAGCTGGTGCTGGCTGTTGGTAGAAGACCTCAGTTTCTCTTCATATGCACTTTTCTGGAGGGCTGCTTGAGTGTCTTAATGATATGGCAGCTACATCTCCATAGCATGTGATCCAAGGAGGCAAAGGTAGAAGTGGCACTTTTATTACCTGGCCTTGGATGTCACACTCTATCACCTCCTCAATGTCCTGTTGACTACACAATTCGGCTCTTCATTATGGGAGGGGACCACACAAGGGCCTGCTTGGAGGCCGACTAATATTAAAAATATGAAGCATGAGTTCATCTGTGATATTATTGGAATACCCTCTAAAAAAACCAGCTTAGAGGACTAAACGTCACACATCTGATAAGAGAGTGAGAGATGGTTAACTTTCTAGTTATCTGTAGATTTAGAATAAATCACTGCCGTTATTCATAGTCATGGTTAAGTGATTAAGCCTATATTGAAGTGTGCATGACTATGGTGAATCTTTTATCTTTAGGAGTTGGATATTTGTCCCACACCTTATACTGGATCACTGGTTCCCCATTGTTGGTCTATGGACCTGTGTTGTGTTAACTGCTAAAAAGCAACCAAAGTGTTGTTAAAAGTACAGATACCAGGTTTCTACTCCTAGGGATTCTAAGTACGTACCTTTGGGACCCACTGTTCTGGCTCCTCTTATCAGGCAGTGGTAGGCTTACATTTTGTCACGTGAGAATCATTATTAATGGCAGTCATATTTGGTTGCTTAATATCTATTCATGATTCTTTTTCCTGACCTCAGAAAACCAACTCAAAATTGGGCACCCAGTTGCTAAGGGCTGGAATTGATAGTTACCAAATGTTTCCATGCTGTATTGTTAAAGGTGGCACTTGTATTAGAAAGCTCCCATACCGTAAGGGCTGCTAGAGAGAGAGATAGAGGGCGGTGTTGATGTCCAATAGTGACAGTTTGAAAGGCCATCACTATACTACTATATCAGCATATGCAAGGACTAGTCTCCTTACATGTACAGAAATACTGTCACATCCTGCATAAAGCTTAGTCTGGTGGTTCTCAAATGTTAGTATCCAGAAGAATCACTTGGGGAGTGTTAAAAATTGGAGATCTTCAAGCCTACCCCTGGGATTCTGATTCGGTGGGTCTAGGATACCTGAGATGGTCTTGCTATAAGTGGTCTGGGGACCACACTTTGAGATACACTGTCCTAGGCATGACTTAATTTAACTGCAATCTGTTGACTTCATATCTGTTTAAACCCCAGCAGCAGGAGTTTAGTCTGTAGAATGGCTGGCATGTAAGGGATTGCCTTATAGACTTTGCATGGGTGATAGTTACTAGGTGAATTGCTGACGTGCATGAGGGGTACAGTGAGATCTGGACAGGTATGGAAGGGCATTTTATTAGCATTATATTTACAGATGTTTACCTTTCTCCCAGATGATAAGCCATTAGAGGTAGGATCTAGATGCTGTATCATTTTGCAGCTCCCACAGAGGCCAGCATGGTACACTACTTGTAGCAGTCTCGCAATAGGTGTATTATCACACAGGAGCAAGTTCATGTGAGGTGGCCAGGAATTCTGGATGGGAATTAATCCATGGCAGCCAGAGCACGTTGCATGTTGGGGTGACTGCTTTAAGTTGAGTTACTCTGGAGTATTGCCAAGCTCTCCTCTCACCTCCTTCTCTCTTCCAAGTATCTCGAGGTAGATAGCAATAGTGAAACCATCATAGTATGGTTTGTGACTTTGGAGAGTAAAACTGTAATAAAAGCTAAAGAGTTGAATAGAGCATAGCCAAGGCCTGCAAATTACTGCTGATGAAGGACAGGGCAGACAGAGTATTTCAGCCATATTGAACATCTCTACTTCTGTCAGCCAAGAGCATCTGGGCATGCCAGGGTAGCAGACACAGAGACAACGACATGGTCAAGAAAAAGACCCTCAGTGTCAAATAGCAAAGGAGCAAGTTGCTTGTGAATTGCTTAGGGAAGACAAAGGAGGGGAAGAGGCAGGCTACAACTATTGGTTTCATTTAACAGTGATTTATTGAGCTGCTACCATGCGCTAGGACATGTTTTAGGTGCAAGGGATATTCAGGTAAACCAAACAGACAAAGAAGCTTACATTTTAGCAAAAGATATAGATAGTGAATTAATACAATGACACATAGTCATTAGTGCCAGTAAGAAAAACAAAGCGGGGAAGGGAGTAAATACTGAAGTTCGAGTAAATATCATTCCAAAGTAAAGGGCTTTGATATAATAATGATAATAATAGTTACTTTTATAATAATTATGATAATAATTATAACAAATCTATTCAATTAATATATATTGAGTAGATAAATGTGCCACACACAGTGCTGGGCAGTGGAGATACAGTGGTAAGACAAGACACATCTCCTGATTTCACGGTGCTTTTTTCTTTTTAAGGCATGAAAAAGACCATAAACAATTAAACAAAGACACCCAAGAAATATATAATAGTGATACCCAGAGACCTAAAATAAGAACTGGTAGAGTAACTGGGAAGGCTAGGCTAGTTTGGTTGAGGGAATTCCTCTCCAAGAAATGATATTTAAAGGGAAATCTGAATAACGAGAAGGAGCCAGCTGTGCAGCTGAGCATCCCGGGCCAAGTTGAAAGGGCACCAGGGCAAAGGTCCTGGGCTCTGCAGGTCAGGGTACAACAATAAGGCCAGTGTGGCTTTATAAACCTCAGGGGATTGGGAGACTGGTTAAAGTAATTAAGGAGAAAAATAACCTTCTTTCATAGATCTGACTTTGAAAGCCAATATAACTCCTAGGAAACTATTTGTCTTTCCAGTTAAATATTGCCTGGTTCTTCCATCAGAGACAGGTGTAACATTTAAATCAATTGATTGGTAATATGAATTTCTTCTTGTAATTAGTTCTCTTTTCTCCAGTACCCTCCGAGAAAATCCAAAATGCAGGACAAGCATTATTATAATAAAATTTCATTAAATAGTATAATGAACAAAAATATCATACCATGATGTACCAGTTATTAAGTGTGTTGACTCAGGTAGTAACTGGGAATTTGTGGTTAATATTAGTCTGTAGATCCATTTATCTTCTGAAACACCTTTGATACAATGCTTCTTTTCGTGGCTGGTGTTTGAGATCTTGGGGTGTACTTTTTCTGTGGCTAGCTTCCCAGCTACCTGAACTTTGGAGCAGCCAGGGAAGTTCCCTCAGCCATTAGCTGTCTCTACTTCCTCTTCCTGGGTGCTGCCATCTCTTTCATCCCTGTCCAAATAGTAGGTTTGTGTACCCTGGTCTGCTGTCCATCTAGGGTACATGCATCACCTAAACCCTCTTTTGTGCCTCTAGGAAAGGAGACAATTCCTTTTGTAGGGGTTCACCATATTTTTCTTTTCCCTGTTGCTATTCCTGTGCTGTCTAGAGAATCATTCCTCATACCACTGGGTCCTCTTTTACCCAGTTAATCACAGAAGAGATTCTGCTCGCTCATCCTCCACATTTCACACATCTCTAAGACTCCATTCTATTTACACTGGTTATAGAAATAAATGTGAAGACCGAGGGGATAGATTGTGTTTGCACAGAAATTTACTTACATGCTAAGAATGCAATGAAAATCTTTAATGTAAGCTCACTGTATATTTGAATGCAATGTATATTTATTCTCCAGAATATACTTAGTAACTTTCCCATTATGAAGCACTAAGCCGTATGCTTCTCCAAAGAAGGGAGCACGATTTCTCAAAAATACAGTATTGTTTTTAGAATGAAAATTTAATATGTTTCATGATGAATTCAAATCAGCTTTGAAAGTCTGCACTACCTCAGCCTTGACCAGCTTTAAAATGCAAATGCTACCCATAAGAAACAAGTGTCTTTTCAATTATAAAGCGTGAATTTCAAGATTTGTAATGGTTTCTAAGATAAAAATGTTTAAATATATCTGAGAAATAGTTCTTAAATTCTAATAATAATTAAACAGGGCAAAAGCAGAGATTTGAAGGCAATAACAAGAGCAAAGATTGAGTTACAAAAACTAAAATATATTTAATTTTCATGGAAGTTTTAAGACTGCACTAGAAGCATTAGGGTAGGGACACAGTCTGTCTCTCTCTCTCTCTTATGGGAGGGACACTGACTGTCTCTCTCTCTCTCTCTCTCTCTGTCTCATACACACACACACACACACACACACACACACACACACACACACACACACGAGTCAATATGCTTTCTGATCTTTGAGAATTAGGCTCAACTTAGGTACTGAAATTAGAGATAGGATGCCAATCTTAGTTTTGCTTACCAACTTGGAGAATATATCTGAGAAGCCAGAATAATGATTAAACGTTTTCGATGTTTTATAAAATAGGTGTAATGAGAGTCAAATGTTTATTGGATTTCTGCTCTGTGCTTTTTGCCAGAACTGTGCTGTGGCTGTGAGGGATATAAAAGAACTAGAAGGTGTGGTGTCTGCCCTTGGGAAGTTTACCAGAGAGAGTTGGAAAGAAAAAAGCGACTTTACATTACACAACTTGAAAACAATACATGCCATTATACACACTTAAGCATTCAGTAGTGCAGTGCAAGGAACCGATAATGACAGGATTCAACAGAAAGGAACGTTATTAATATTGGAGGGGCCGACAAGGAACACTTCATGGAGGAGGAAGCATATAACTGGACTTGGAGGAAAATGCAGGATTTGGCATCATTTTCTTTTTAGTGTGTAATGATAATAACTCATTTTTATTATAATCACGATTAGCTGTCTGTCAGCTCACAGACTACAGGATGGAAAAGCACGACAAATCCCCAGGGTAACAATGTTTTAAAGTTCTTTTTTAAAGGAGACAGAAGGAAGAAGAGAAAGCCTTTCTAAGAGCCTAGGCTTTGGGGAAAAATGTAGGAGGTGCAGAAGAGAATTAGTGGGTAATGCTTATCATTTTGTACAAAGTAACCTTGACACAAATGGGGCAATTTAAAGGAGGATAAGTGACTCCCAGCCCACTCACTGAGGTTGATGGAGGAAATAATCATGGGGTTGATGGCAGATTGGAAAGAGAGTGCCCGGGGTAGCTTTCCCCGCCTCCATTATGTGTGTCTCTCATCTAGAGGTAGGGAGCTCATAGCTGAAAGAAATTCAGTGCTTTCTACTTTCAAATCATCTTAGGTAAGTAACTTGATCTAACAACAAATTGGATGCACCTCTTTTCCCTCCTCTCCCAAGCTCTGTGCAGAGATGTGGGTGTCGTTATACCACTGACATCCAAGAGGCTGAAGTGAACAAAACAGGTTAGAGAAACCGAGATAACTGTGAATAATTTTTGGATGACAAAGCAGTGTGTTACAATGGGTGGGTAGGGGTGTGACTACTTCTGTGCTTCATGAGTGAGTAAAGTAGTGTTGTTGGTGGTTTTCAAGCATGGCTACCCATTGCAATCACTTGGGGACCTTTAAAAATTACGGATGCCCAGCCCCTCCCTCTGCCCCAGAGATACGGTTGGTCTGAAAAGTGGTCTCGGCACTGGATTTTCTAAAGCTCCCCAGGTCATTAGAAAGTTAAGAACCACTCCTCTAAGTGTTGATGTAAATGAATTGCATCTGGACAGCTTGTTAAACCACAGGCTTCTGGATCTTACTTCCAGAGTTTCTGATTCTGATTAGATCTGGAATGGGACCCAAGCATTTGTAGTTCTGAAATGTCCTCAGGGGACGCTGATGCTGCTGGTCTGGGGACCACACTTGGGTAAACACTGATACAAACTACTGAAGCCAAATCGGTCCAGGTGATGCTAAACATTTCCTAAAGTTTGGTCCTTGAACATACTTGTTAAAATGCAGATTCTGAGCACCTCCCTCTACCCACTGAATTAGGATGCCTGAGAACCTGCAATTTTAAATGAGAACTCCAGGTTTTTATCTTGGATTCTACCACCTGTGAACTACTGTATAGCTTAATAATTTTGTTTTTGTTTTTTTTTGTATCTTGCCTCAAATGCCACTTAACTACATAAGTTGAATGTGTGACCCTATAAGGATTTTGGTCATTGTTTTATGCTATTTTTATAGGAAAGACTCTATAGAATGGATTCTATTAGATTCTCTGAGGTATTAGTAGATCAAACCTGAGGGAAAAGGCTTTATTGTGGGGCTTATGGTACAAAAACAGACACACCTGTTCATGTAGTGGCAGCAATCCTAGTTGTATGTGAGATGTTTCAGAAGTATCGTCCTTTTTCTTTGTCCATTTGTCTGTTGATAGGCACCTAGGTTGCTTCCTTATCTTGGCTATTGTAAAGAAATGCTGCCATGAACATAGAGGTGCATATATCTTTTCAAATTAGTGTTTTCATTTTCTTTGGATAAATACTAAGGAGTGAAATTGCTGGATTGTATGCTAGTTCTATTTTTTTTTTCTTTTTTTGAGAAAGCTCCATACTGTTTTCCATGGAAAAGAGTGATTACATCAATTTACATTCCTACCAGCATTCACGGGGGTTCCTTTTTCTGCACATCCTCGCCAACACTTGCTATTTGCAGAGGTGACTTTTAAAACCATGCTTTGCAAATTCAACATAATTAGGTAATTGTACTCAACACAGGTAGTGTAAAGGTTTGAGAAGCATCTTTCAAATGTTATATTAGAATTACCAGCGGTAGTTGTTAAGAGTCCCAAGTCACAGTTCCAAAGAGTCTTTTTTGTATTTTTAAATTACAACTTAAATGCTTTAAGTTTTCCCATGTCCCCTGCATCGACAGGCGGACTCTCAACCACTGCTCTACCAGGGAAGCCCCATGACTCTTTTTGAATTATGGTTTTCTCAGGGTATATGCCCAGTAGTGGGATAGCTGGGTCGTATGGTAGTTCTATTTGTAGTTTTTTTAAGGAAACTCCATAGTGTTCTCTATAGTGGCTGTATCAATTTACATTCCCACCAACAGTGCAAGAGGGTTCCCTGTTCTCCACACCCTCTCCAGCATTTACTGTTTGTAGATTTTTTGATGATGGCTATTCTGACCGGTGTGAGAAGATATCTCACTGTAGTTTTGATTTGCATTTCTCTAATGATTAATGATGTTCAGCATTCTTTCATGTGTTTGCTGGCAATTTGTATATCTTCTTTAGAGAAATGTCTATTTAAATCTTCTGCCAATTTTTGGATTGGGTTGTTTGTTTTGTTGATACTGAGCTACATGAACTGCTTGTAAATTTTGGAGATTAATCCTTTGTTGTGATGGTGGCCTCGTAGAGTGAGTTTGGGAGTGTTCCTCCCTCTGCTATATTTTGGAAGAGTTGAGAAGGATAGGTGTCAGCTCTTCTCTAAACGTTGGATAGAATTCGCCTGTGAAGCCATTTGGTCCTGGGCTTTTGTTTGTTGGAAGATTTTTAATCACAGGTTCAATTTCAGTGCTTGGGATTGGTCTGTTCATATTTTCTATTTCTTCCTGGTTCAGTCTTGGAAGGTTGTGCGTTTCTAAGAATTTGTCCATTTCTTCCAGGTTGTCCATTTTATTGGCATACAGTTGCTTGTAGTAATCTCTCATGATCCTTTGTATATCTGCAGTGTCAATTGTTAATTCTCCTTTTTCATTTCTAATTCTATTGATTTGAGTCTTCTCCCTTTTTTTCTTGATGAGTCTGGCTAAAGGTTTATCAATTTTGTTTATCTTCTCAAAGAACCAGCTTATACTTTTATTGATCTTTGCTGTTGTTTCCTTCATTTCTTTCTCGTTTATTTCTAATCTGATCTTTATGATTTCTTTCCTTCTGCTAACTTTGGGGTTTTTTTGTTCTTTCTCTTCATTATTCTGAATTCTTTTTCAGGTAGACTGCCTATTTCCTCTTCATATGTTAGGTCTGGTGGGTTTTTGCCTTGCTCCTTCATCTTCTGTGAGTTTGTCTTCTCATTTTGCTTAACTTACTGTGTTTGGGGTCTCCTTTTCACAGTCTGCAGGATCGTAGTTCCAGTTGTTTTTGGTGTCTGCCCCCAGTGGCTAAGGTTTGTTCAGTGGGTTGTGTAGGCTTCCTGGTGGAGGGGACTATTGCCTGTGTTCTGGTGGATGAAGCTGGATCTTGTCTTTCTGGTGGGCAGTTCCTCGTCCGGTGATGTGTTTTGGGGTGTCTGTGGCCTTATTATGATTTTAGGCAGCCTCTCTGCTAATGGATGGGGTTGTGTTCCTGTCTTGCTAGTTGGTTGGCATAGGGTGTCCGGCATTGTAGCTTGTTGGTCGTTGAGTGGAGCTTGGTCTTGGCCTTGAGATGGAGATCTCTGGGAGATTTTTGCCATTTGATATTACGTGGTGTTGGCAGGTCTCTTGTGGACTAGTGTCCTGAAGTTGGCTCTCCCACCTGAGGCACAGCCCTGATGCCTGGCTGGAGCACCAAGAGCCTGTCATCCACACAGCTCAGAATAAAAGTTAGAAAAAAAGAAAGAAAGAAAGAAGATAAAATAAAATGAAAAAGTTATTAAAATAAAAAATAATTATTAAAAAAAGTTTTTTAATAAAAAAAAGAAAGAAAGAAGAGAGCAACCAAACCAAGAAACAAATCCACCAATGATAACAAGTGGTAAAAGCTATACTTAAAAAAAAAAAAAAGGACAGACAGAACCCTAGGACAAATGGTAAAAACAGAGCTATACAGACAAAAATCACACACAGAAGCATACACATACACACTCACAAAAAGAGAAAAAGGGGGAAATATATATATATCGTTGCTTTCAAAGTCCACCTCCTCAATTTGGGACGATTCGTTGTCTATTCATGTATTCCACAGATGCAGGGTACATCAAGTTGATTGTGGAGCTTTAATCCGCTGCTTCTGAGGCTGCTGGGAGAGATTTCCCTTTCTCTTCTTTGTTCTCACAGCTCCCAGGGGCTCAGCTTTGGATTTGGCCCCGCCTCTGCATGTAGGTCACTGGAGGGCGTCTGTTCTTCGCTCAGACAGGACAGGGTTAAAGGAGCCGCTGATGTGGGGGCTCTGCAGAGGCCTGCGTGACATTGCACCAGCCTGAGGCGCGCCGTGCATTTTTCCGGGGGAGTCGTCCCTGGATCCCGGGACCCTGGCAGTGGCGGGCTGCACAGACTCCCTGGAAGGGGGGTGTGGATAGTGACCTGTGCTCGCAGAAAGGCTTCTTGGTGGCAGCAGCAGAAGCCTTCGTGTCTCATGCCCGTCTCTGGGGTCCACGCTGTTAGCCGCGACTCGCGCCCATCTCTGGAGCTCCTTTAAGCAGCGCTCTTAAACCCCTCTCCTCGCGCACCAGGAAACAAAGAGGGAAGAAGAAGTCTCTTGCCTCTTCGGCAGGTCCAGACTTTTCCCCGGACTCCCTCCCGGCTAGCCGTGGTGCACTAACCCCTTCAGGCTGTGTTCACGCCGCCAACCCCAGTCCTCTCCCTGCACTCGGACGGAAGCCCGAATCTCAACTCCCAGCCCCGCCCGCGCCGGCGGGTGAGCAGACAAGCCTCTCGGGCTAGTGAGTGCCGGTCGGCACCGATCCTCTGTGCGGGAATCTCTCCGCTTTGCTCCCCGCACCCCTGTTGCTGCGCTCTCCTCCGCGGCTCCGAAGCTTTCCCCCTCCCCACCCGCAGTCTCTGCCCACGAAGGGGCTTCCCAGTGTGTGGAAACCTTTCCTCCTTCACAGCTCCCTCCCACTGGTGCAGGTCCCATCCCTATCCTTTTGTCTCTGTTTATTCTTTTTTCTTTTGCCCTACCCAGGTACGTGGAGACTTTCTTGACTTTTGGGAGGTCTTAGGTCTTCTGCCAGCGTTCAGTAGCTGTTCTGTAGGAGTTGTTCCACGTGTAGATGTATTTCTGGTGTATCTGTGGGGAGGAAGGTGATCTCCGTGTCTTAGTCTTCCGCCATCTTGAAGCTCCTCTCCCAAAGCATCTTAATCCTGGGTGGCATCTAGGAATCTCCAACAAAAATAAGTGATTCTGTTACAGTGGGTCAAAGAAACTCATTTTAAGTAATAGCAGATTAGGGACTATGAAGGAGAAAAATTGTTTTCATAGTTGATCTGAGTTGCTGTTAAAGAATTTGTTATATATTGACTTCTTTTTTAAGTCAGTGTCCTGTTAGCTAAAATGTTAAAGTTCAGGATATATATTTTTAGGTGTGTAATATTATTCCCCCACTTGTCTTTTTACTTTCATTTAGGTATTGTATGGCTTTGCTTTTATTTTGCTCTCTTTACTATTCCTCCTTTTATAGAGGAAATGGTTCAAATGAGGACCATGTCAAATTTTCATTTAGATGGATTTTCTTCCTCTTTATCTCCCTGCCTTTATCTACCCCGTCCCCCTTTTCCTTATTGTTCTGTCTCTTCTCTTGCCCACCCTTTCTGGCACGAGTCCCTGTTCCATCTTCAGTCTGGGCTGTCTTTCTTCTGTGACCTCTCTTTGTGGCCATTTCAGTGGGCAGGAAGGGAAGGAAGGTCCCTGGAGACCTGTCAATCAATGAATGGTCTCTCCCCAGGAGTGGGTGGCAGTGGGCAGAAGGAAGCCTTCACAACGTTTCCATGACATTTTGCTTAGTGAGTGTGGGGTTAATAGAACTAAATAAAATGATTTTTTCACCAAAACTTAGGATTCATGGGTGAGAGAGAGATGGGTGCAGGGATGTGTGTGAGAGGAAATTATACAACAATCAACATTTTGTCAGTGAATGAGGAAAACGTGTGCAAAATGAATCTTAACTGATTTCAATATGGTCAGCGAGTCCTACCAAGTTACCTCTCAAGTGCTTTAGATCACTGTGGATATGATGGGGGTATTTCTTTTTCTTTCATGTTTCAGACTTCCTTTACCCCCACCTACTAAAATGTTAGCTTTCATGGAAGAATCATCTCCCAGTCAGAAGCAAGGAAGGACCTGTTAGAGGAGGGACTTTTATTGATTGAGGTGATGGTTGAGGTGTGGCAACAAGGTCCATTGTGGTTGGCTCATCAGTTGTCATGGAAACACACCATAGTGGTAGAACCCAGGCAAAGTCTGAGGGTTTTGGTCATCAGGATGGATGACCACAATGTGTTTTCAATTACACAGATAAGAGGAGAGGTGATATGTATTCTTTCCACTTTTCCTCTTTCACTCTGGGTTGCCTATAACCTGTAATAAGAGGTTTCGAGCTTAGTTAGTTAAAGCTGTTCTATCTTTCTATTTTTTGCTTTCCTTCTTGCGGCAAGTGCCGAAGTGGAACTGCCAAATCTGAACTAGGACAAAAAGCAGAGGGTGGACACAAACAGGTTCTGTATGAGTCCCTGTTGGGGGGTGGGGAAGAGAGATTCTCAAAGACTAAGATGTGTTATTTTGTTGAAATGCATGCATGCGCGTGCACCCACACGCGCTCCACAAAGAAGAGAGAGAGAGCCATATAGAGAATGAACTGTAGTGATCAGTTTTAAGGTAGATGAAGAGAAGAGTGAGCCTGACAGCTAGAGAAGGGACAATTTGAGGGAGAGAAAATAGAGTCACGCAGAGAAAGTCACCTTCAAGGTGTCTGTCTTCATAGCAAGAAGAATACTGGAGGTTTTTCTATGGAGGAAAACTGTAGAAATGCTCAGTTTAGGTTACTGCCCCCAACAAAAAGGGGGTTTCTTCCTAAAACCTTCGAAGACATCTGACATTTTACTTATCCTGCTCCTGGACTCAAGACTCTTACTTTTCTATTATAGCATTCTTTCAGGAAATATCTGTTTCTTGGGGTTTCCTTTGCTTTTTAAGGTATCTCCCCCACCCTTTTTCCCCCAGAGCCTAAATCACTTGAGTAAGATATATTATCTTTGTAAACAAGGTGATAAAGCGATTCCTTATATCAAGGTTTCAACCAAAGGTTAAGCCCCATGAAACAGGGAAACCACATATTTTTAAATCCTAATAAATTTTTTTGAGTTTTGACCAAAGTTTCATTCCCCACAAATGCAAAACTTTGGATGTATTTATATCAGTGGACTACTGTTTTTTTTCCCCAAACTCCAAAGTTCAGATAACTGGTATATTCTTATTAATTGGTATTTCCATTTTATAGATCAGGAAACACTATTCAAGTTGTTGTTTTAAAGTTACTGTGTCTAACTGTTATTTATATACCTGCTTGTCATTACCTTGTTCTGTCTGATTGAGGTAGAGAGTGAAGCTTCTAATTCTTGGCTCTCCTGTATACCCAGGGCTATGCCAGTCTCGTAACAGAGGCTTGATAAATGTTGTCAAACTAGATCATTTGTTTTGAGTTCGCAGAAGGAGACAGTGAAATAGCCGGAGCTAGACCTTCCCCTCTTTCCCAAGCTTCTCAACTTGCAATCAGGAGTGGCAGTGTTGGGTACACTGTAAGCCCTCAATGAATACCTGTCAATGGTTTGAGGGATGAACTGACTCCAGACCCTATTATATTCTTTAGTACTTGTCCCATATGCTTCAACAAGGACTTTAGACCTTCCTGATTTGATTAGTCATATTTTGACAAAAAGAGTAGATAACATGACTACAGACATAGTGACCTTCTGGATTTGTTTCTGTGGATAACCTTGAGATAAGTGAATGAAGTTTCTTAACTGTTTAAAGAGACGTGCTAGAGTGACAGGCTTCATAGTTAGTATTGCCCCTTCACTCCTTTTAATGTCATTTCTCATGCTTTGCATTGTACGTTCTGTTACCACTCACTTCCCTGCATCCACCCCCACCACCAGCCTCTTTGACCCCTTCTCGTTTCCCCATAAGCTTTTTTATTTAAGTTCTTAATGTGCTAAGTCCTATTTTCCAATGCCTGTTACAAACAGCATTTCTAGTGGTCCGAGGAAGAGTGAGCTCACTAAAAGATAGTGAACTAACAATCATTAAAAAACAAAGAACAGGGCTTCCCTGGTGGCGCAGTGGTTGAGAGTCTGCCTGCCGATGCAGGGGACACGGGTTCGTGCCCCGGTCCGGGAGGATCCCACATGTCGCGGAGCCGCTGAGCCTGCGCATCCGGAGCCTGTGCTCCGCAACGGGAGAGGCCACAACAGTGAGAGGCCCACGTACCGCCAAACAAACAAACAAAAAAACAAAGAACAATAACATGTTCAGACTTTGGTTTAAGCAAAAGAACCCGAACGTATCTAGAACCCCTCCTATGTGACTCTGTTTGAATATTTAGCAGGCAAGTTACATTTACAGTTAACCTGCTGCTCAACTTGTTGGGAATGAATTGGCGACTCTTAAATTCCTCTGTATTTCGTGTTTCTATTAGTAGTCATTCCGTGTCACAGCTAAGCTTTCCTTACTGCCTTCAGCATGGAGACTTGGCTGTGGAAAGAATGAGCACGAGCTTTCTGCCGATTGCATGTCATCGGTGAATCCAAGAAAGAATCCAGCATATCAACTAATAATAATCTTTGCTGTTTAAACTGTGTTCTCTATTTTCCAAGAACTTGGCTCTCTGTTATATCTTAAAACAAATTCGGGCTTCCCTGGTAGCACAGTGGTTGGGAATCCACCTGCCAAGGTAGGGAACAGCGGTTTGAGTCCTGGTCCAGGAAGATCCCACATGCTGTGAAACAATTAAGCCCATGAGCCACAACTACTGAGCCCACGTGCCACAACTACTGAAGTCCGTGTGCCTAGAGCCCGTGCTTGGCAACAAGAGAAGCCACCGCAATGAGAAGCCTGCGCACCACAACGAAGAGTAGCCCCTGCTTGCTGCAGCTAGAGAAAGCCTGCGTGCAGCAACGCAGCCAAAATTAAATAAATAAATTTATTTTTAAAAACTCTCAAAAAACAATTCTACCAAGGTAGAATTCACACAAAGAGGGATTCTGATCCCTGCTCTGCAGATGAGAGGCAACCAAAGTTTTGCTGCCTTTCCAATAGTATAGAGAAATTAACAAAATTCAGGCAGAATTAGAACTCAGAATGTTCAGTGTTCTCTAGCCTTGAGAAATCCCAGGTGAGAGAGGAGGATATGAAACTCACTGGCTAAACTCTAAGTAGACAGAACTCTAGAGCTTTTAAAAGGAATGAGAGTTCATCTCATCTAACAATTTCATTTTGTAAATGGGAAAGTCAAGGCCCAGAGAAATAAGGCTGGCCAAGGAGGATGTGAACTAAATTATGGCAGTTTTAGTTCCTGACTTACTTAGACTTAACCTAGACTTAGCTAGACTGCTAGGTGGATTTTCCAGTGTGAGCCTCCTTGTGAGGAAAGGCTAAGTCATTCTTTTTTTTTTTAACATCTTTATTGGAGTATAATTGCTTTACAATAGTGCCACAGAGTCTAATAATAGATAATAATAAATAATACCAATGGGGAATTATGTAATTTAACTATAGAGTAAATGACAGGGGGAACACACGCACATTCACGGAAGAGTCTTTCTAATGGGAACACTTAGGTGATTCAGTTTAACTTGCCTCTTTAGCCCTTGGGCCTCCCCATCTGAAAGGTACGCAGGACATTCAGAGATGTGCCAAGTTGGGCCTTTAGTTGCTGTGGTGAAGTTGCGGGTTTCAGGGGCTGAGCCAGAAAGTACAAGTTGTGCTCCTCAGGCCGTTATCAGCTAATCCTTTTCGTGCATTTGTTATTTTCCTCCGTGCCATGACTGGATATGAGTGAGGGGAGGGAGATGTGCCCAAGGCTGGCCGTTCTCTTCCATCACCACTCTTTGAAAATCATTGCACGTAAGGGGGTGGTGTCAGAACATTGAGCTTGAACACGGCTGGAGTCTGGGAGTGGGGCTCTGGGTTGAGGGTGGTGACGGGAGGTGGAAGGTGTCGCCACGGCCATGGTCCAGTGAGCTCAACAGTGAGCAGGTTTGTGCTTCCCTTTCCTCATCTGCACTAGAGAAAGCCAGCTGCCAACCGCTATTAAACCTGTATTCTCTCCCTAAGAGAATGGGATATTTCCCTCTTCCGTCTTTTAAAATAAGATAAAAAGCGGGGGGTGGGGAATTAATTAATGTCAGTAAATGAAGCATGGGATGCTTGTTCAGGTTTGATAATGACTGTGAATTAGTGAAGAAGAAGCAGAATGGTAGAGAAAAATGATGTGCCAGTACTAATGAAAGCAGTACTGGCACACTGCTTTGGGATGGACTCAGCCACCCCTATAATGCATTAACTCTTCCCTTGCCTCTTGTCACTTTGTCCTGCCTCTTGTCACTCTGGGCCAACCCTCCCGCACCGCAAAGTCTCTAGGCTACAGTATTATAGCTAGAGGTTCCCAAAGGGAGCCCCGCCTCCAGGAGAGACTGGGGCCAGCTGGTGGCAGTATACTCTTAGAATGTAAATAAAGAACTCCATGTTTACTTATTAAATTAATGAGGCCACAGCAAAAAGAAGCAATTTCTTTGTGTCCCCTGGTTAGGGGAACTGTAAAATGATTCAAGGAGGCAGTAAGCCAGCTAAAGGAAAGAAAAGGGAGTAGTTCCTTAGAAGAGGTTGCTCCCTCTCCCCCAAAGACAAAGTTTACCTTTAGACTGTCGATGACCAGTCTTCACCCCCTCTACTTTTCCATATGTGCCCCAGGCTGTATGTTGTTTGAAACTGGACATTCCTGTGTACAAGGCACTGTGGAGTGGACATAGCTGAATAGTGCATACCCTGTATAACAGGAGTTTTCTCCTCAAGGGCATGGTATAATAAACACTCAATAAATCATTGCTATTAGCAGTATCATTTCATTGAATTTAATTCATTTTGAATTTTTCTCTGGGGGCAGGAAGTTTCAGAGGTTCAGAGAGCCCTTGAACATTGTCTTTACTTTTTGTTTCTTTTTTCCTTTCTTTTCTTTTTTTCTTTCTCCTCTCTGCTTTAAAGTTCTTGGCACACTGGTAAAAGGAAGAAATGAAAAAACATAGTTACAATAACCTTTAAATGTTAACATTTAAGAAAGTATTTGTTAACACGAAAATCCAATGCAGTATAGTCACAGACTAGGAATCTCTAAATTTAGAGATGATATTAATTCACAGTACCCTATGGGCAGGTGGCCCCGGAATGGAACTCTAGTTTAGAATTGTTTGTTGACATTTTACATCTTTTTGTATCCTCTTTAGCGTTGACTCTATCTGCAGAATCATTTGGAAGTAATACCAAAAGACTGAATTTTATCATGTTTGGTATTTTCTTAAATATACTCCAGAACAACAAAAAAGAGAGAGTTAGATGATTCCACGTTGATAATAATTGTTGAATTGGGCAATAGACTGGTGGTGATTCTTACTAGTTTTGTCAGTGCTTGAACATCACCATAATAAAACCAATTTTAAAAGCTAAAAGTCCTTTGGAGTCCTTTGGAAATACATGCCTGGGCGAATGTCCTCTCTGGGTCCCCCTTGTCCCTGACCCTTCAAGTCCAAGTTGGTGAATGGTGAATGCTGTGCATTCCTGGGATGGTTCAATATACTTTTCAAGGGCATTGTGTTAACATGAGACGCCTCCCATTCCCCCAGGAAGTCTGTGAGCCATTTCTTAAGAGACCAACTTGTAGCCTGAACAGGTGTACCCTCTGCCCCATTCAGTCTTTGCCTTTCTCTTTTCTGTAACCTATTGATGTAGGAGGCAAGTGTAGAGATACTTCTACCTGGGGACAAGGGCTCTCGCAGAGCAAAGCAGAGTCCATTTATGTGAATAGATTTGTTAAGCCACTTGATGGCCTCCCTTTGGATGGAAGAGAGCTGCTTGTGAGAGTCAGGGTTTGTCTGGTGAGAGAAGGGGCTTAGGAAAAAAGAGAAAATAGTAGCACAGGGGAGATCTCGATACCTGGGTTTTTCCTTTTCCTCCCCAGCTTATTAGAGATAGCTACACCACACAAATTCTATGTGCATCTATGTGAGCTTTTGTGGGCTTGTCTATTAGAGGGTGATGTCAGGGGTTATAATCTCCTGCATCAGTGATTTATCTGGGCAAAATCAGGCTCATAAAAGTGGGTGGGGCTTTGGTTATAGTCAAGAGAAGAGCTATTCATGGGCCATTCAGATTCTGTTTCATTTATTAACCACCGAACAGGACTTCTGTACGCAGACCTCAAGACAATGTAGTAAAGGGGCTTCCAGAGGAATTAATAATTTGGCTTGGGTCCACAAGAATCTATAGGCTGACTAGTTTCTACAGGTGTCTAAGAGCAAACTAAAGTTTTAGTTTGAGACCCCATAGGTTGAGTTTTAGTAATTTTCCATTTCCAGTCACTTCCATGGTCTGGTTGACCTTCAGAATGTATCCAGTACTGTCTTTAGACCTATGATGTAAACTTTTTTTTTTCTTATTAAGGTTTTGCAATTTTTGTTGTTTTGTTTCTCAAATGAATTTTTTTTTTGGAGGAATCTGCTTGATATATTTGGAGCATGATTAAATCAGTTCCAATTCCACTCTGAAGAATTCCCTTTGATACCCAGGTGTCACTGTGTCATGCCAACACTTGGGCAGGCCAGGGCAGGCTTCCTGGGTGTTCAGAACAAAAGCAGCCTTGAGGTTATATCTCTGTTTCTGGACCATGTTAGTGGAAAAAAGATGCCAAAGGGCTACTTGTCTTATAGATTTTTTGTCCTTTTTGCTTTACAAAAGAGTTCTCCTTAAACTTAAAGAAGAATAACTTGACAGGCACAGGGTACTTTTTGTCCAGATTCTCCAAATGCAAGAGAATACAGGCAAATACTTCACAAATACCCTGTTTACTTCGCAGGGTATAATGGTTTGCTAGGGCTGCCATAACAAAATACCACAGACTGGGTGGCTTAAATAACAGAAATTTATTTTCTCATAGTTCTGGTGGCTAGAAGTCCAAGATTAAGATGTCAGCAGGTTTGGTTTCTTCTGAGGCCTCTGTTCTTGGCTTGCAGATGGCCACCTTCTTGCTGTGTCCTCACACGACCTTTTCTCTGTGTGAAGCCTGATTGTCTCTTTGTGCATGCAAATTTCCTCTTCTTATAAGGACACCAGTCATCTTGGATTAGAGCCTACCCTAATGACCTCATTTTAACCTCTTTAAAGATCCTATCTCCAAATAAAGCCTCATTCTGAGGCACTGGGTGGTTTAATGCTTCAAGGCATAAATTTCAGAAGAACACAGTTCATGGGGTGACACAAGGGTGAGGCATATCTTTTTAAAAAGTTAGCAATTGATCCCTCTGCTAACTCTGCGTTCTAAAGACTCCTTCAGAAGCTTGCATTTGGGTATATTTGTAACATCTTAGACATGGGAAATTAATTTAGGGAACTGCCTTTACAATAACAATAAAAAAGGTGAGCAAAAAGAATCATGGCTCCATAAACTTTTAACTTGTTTTGGTGTTGCAGAGGGCAACACCAGTAGCATTACCAACAAATTGTGGAGGGAGAAGGGGATTTGGGAGTAGGATAGGAAATAGTCGAAATTTGAAGGAAAACTGTCATGTCAGTTGGAGGAAGGGAGGGGAAAAAGAGAAGATGAGAAGAAAAAAAGATGAGGGAGTGAGACAGTGAGAGAAAGAGAGAACAAGGAGGGCTTCCCTGGTGGCGCAGTGGTTGAGAGTCCGCCTGCCGATGCAGGGGACACGGGTTTGTGCCCCGGGAGGATCCGGGAAGATCCCACATGCCGCGGAGCGGCTGGACCCGTCGGCCATGGCCGCTGAGCCTGCGTGTCCAGAGCCTGTGCTCCGCAACGGGAGAGGCCACAACAGTGAGAGGCCCGCGTACCCAAAAAAAAAAAAAGAGAGAGAGAACAAGGAGATGGAGAAGGAGAAGTATGGGGAGGGGGAGAGGAAGGAGGAGAGGGGACAGGAGGGAAGCAAGTGTGATCACGGGAGAACGGAGAAAAGAGAAATTAGCGTGGCCAGCATTTACCATGGGTTGACAAGAGAGTTCCTTTTCATAGGAGATCCAGGTCCTTTCGTGAGGGTGAAGCGAGTAGATCAGATTTATGCAAACAGGAGCAGAAAGTAAATGCGCCCTGGAGAGGGAGGGCTTGGCTTTGCTTGTTTGCTGGGGATAGCTGAGGATCATGCAACATTAATAAGCACGAATGTGTGCACAGGCCGAAAATGTCTCTCCAGGGACTCTGAGGACTCAAGCTTTGTTGGTGCCATTGGAAACCATGAATGAGAAAATAACTGACTCACTCTTTCAGGCAATTTGGTTTATGGGCCTGAAGCTCTTAGTTGCTGCCAGGCCATCCATCTCCCCTGGGCCCCCATGAGATATTCTTGAAACTGAACCCAGTACTGTCCTGCTTGCCAAAAGGCTTGGCAATGGCTTTTACCTTCCCCCGAATTCTAAGATGAGGACAGACTGGGTAGTGTGAGTGTGTCTGGTGGATGTAAAATGTAGGAAGAACAACGGAAAAGTGTGCCCTGCACACCTGGGGACAACCCCCCACCACAAAGATCTTTTCACCTACCTCTCTCTTTCTTGAAGGCCCTTCTGGTTTTATGATTTCCAAGCCTCTTCCTTGAACCCTAGAGTCAAAGCTCAAGCTTAAACATTTATTTTCCCCCCCTCCTATGCTAAACAAATTACGTTGACAGACAAATGCAGGATTAAGCGAGGAGATTTGTGAGACAACGGGATTTTGGAAGCTCAAGCAAGCAGATGTCAGCATTAGACCGAGAGGGAACGATTCACATGGGGTAGAAGGTGACAGGAATAAATCTGCACAGCAATGCGGCCACTTCTGAGACGAGGCAAGGAGATGAGATGGAGGGAGAAACAGTTTCTAAGATGCCACAAGAGCTCTCTGTTCAGACTCCTACACTTTCAGATAAAGCTGTTTGGCTTTAGACGAGACATCTGGCCTCGGTTTCACCTTCTGTGCAGTGGGCATACTACTTACCCTGCTTACTTCCCTGGTTGGCTTTGAAAGAAAAATCACGTGGGAAAAAATATTCTGAACGCACGAAAGAGCCACAAAACATAGTATTATTACTTTTTAAACGTTCCCCTACCAATGTAGGAATTTTTTCTATAGCATCTCTGCCATGGGCTTGTTTCTGTGCCCCTGTGTCTTACCCAGATGAATATCTCTGGTCGTGGGGGACTTACCAGCTTATGACTGTCTTTAATGCAAGTCATTGTTTTACATTTATTTATAATTTTTAGAAAAAAAATTGTATTGAACCCAAATCTGCCTAATCATCGTTATCATCATCTAAATTCATGTAGTGCTCACTCTGCACCAGGCCCATTTACATATGTTAATATGTGTTACATTTATTCCTCTTAGCAATCCTGTAAGGTGGGTACTGTTATTATTCCAGTTTTACGTGTAAGAAAACAGAGGCACAGAGAAGTTAGGTGACTTATCAGAGGTCATGTGACTATAATTTTTACCCACTAACCCTTGATTTTCTGTCCGTAGCTGATGTGTAGTGTTGGAAGATTGCTGTTTTGTCCTCTCTGAGTCCTCCATCTGTCAGACATCCCTTCTGCATGTGCCTCCTCTTAAAGTGCGGTTCCCAAAGGAGACCCTGTTCTCCAAGAGTGCTGTGACCTGTACAGAGAAGAGTAGCATCGCTGGGTTTCCTTGGGCCTGCTGCTGCTGGTCTGCTAGGAGCTTTGGGGAGGGGGCCTCCTAAGGAAGAAAGGAGGTATTCAAGTTGGGCACCCCTGGAAACTGGTTGGGTAGCATGTGCTGGTCCACTGGCCCCAGCTGCTAGATGAAGGGAATTAGGCTCAGCTATGACCTAATTATGAGTCTCATAAACCTGCATTGTGTCCTTCATTTTCCAGCTCATTGGCCACCCAGAGGGGGAGGGAAAATGGATGGGATTCTGGTCAGGTCCTCCCTGCCACTACTGTGTGGCCAAGGTCACAGGCCAGTGATGTCCAGAGAGCGCTGTGGAGGTGGGTTCTTTGTTGTTCTCTCGGAGCGAAGCTGGTGGGGAACGAGGCAGAAGAAAAGGAGGATTAGCAGACATTCGAGCCTTACAATACCTTGTTGGATTGGAATGTCTTCTCATGACCTTTGCAGAGACAGGAATTCCTGATTTGGCATTCTGTGACTGTGAAGATAGATAGCAAATTAACATGGCCTCATACAACTCCATATACGTGAATATACATACACAAAACTATCAATATCTGGCATATATCGTGCATCTTATGATTCTTTGGGAACAAAACCTGAATTGAAATTGTGCTAAGGATGTAGTTTTATGCTGCCAAAGAGCCCCAACTCCTTACTCTAAATCAAACACATAATCCGTATGTCACGTTGATGTGTGCTCTCCAGACTTTCTCCTGTCGAGAGATCGCATCCATGAGTCACTAGTAAAGTCTATGGAGTTCTTAGTTCGGAATGTGTCTGAAGAAGCTTCCTCCCTCATAAGCCTTAACAAGAAAGTTAATAATTTCTCTCTGAAATCCAGCCATGGAAGCCCTAGCATGAGTAGGATGCTGCAGAAAGAATATGGCATTTGGGACCTCACAGGTGCTAGATTTAAATCCTGCCTCTGCCACTTAGTATTTGAGCAGCATTGGCTCTGGGTACGTTACTTATCTCTCCAAGCCTCTTTTTACTCATCAATCAAATTTGGGAATAAATAATGATAACCCTGCAAGGTTGTTTTGCATTTAGGATGAAATGAAATAGTATATCTGACATACATTATAGAAGGTCTATCACCCAGTAACAGCTTAAGAAAAGAGAAACCCCTCCCACCTTCCACTGATCCAGCAGGTACAGTATGAGATGGGTGTGACTATAGGGTGGTAAGATCTTTTAGTGCAGTGATCCCCAGATATTTAGATTTTTAATACTGAGAACAAATTTAGGACTGCTAAGATTTTTGTAGCACATTTTAAAAACAACTGCCATCTAGTAACATATTTCAAAAGACATGCTAACATCCCCAAAGTAAGGATTCAGCTTACCTCAAAGGGGGTGTGTAAAAAGTAAATAAGGTTATGCATATAAAGTACTTAATCCAGTTCTTAGCATTTGATAAGCACTTAAAAAGTCCTAAGGGGCTTCTCTGGTGGTGCAGTGGTTGAGAGTCCGCCTGCCGATGCAGGGGACACGGGTTCGTGCCCTGGTCCGGGAAGATCCCACATCCCGCAGAGCGGCTACGCCCATGAGCCATGGCCACTGAGCCTGCGCGTCCGGAGCCTGTGCTCCACAACGGGAGAGGCCACAACAGTGAGAGGCCTGCGTACTGCAAACAAACAAACAAACCAAAAAAAAACACGTTAGGATAAGTCTTAAGTATTGTGTTTAGTATACTAGTCTAGTTTTAGTATTGGTGTAGTGTAAATATTGAAACTCAAGTCCAAATTCCCTAACATGACATATAAATAGGCTCTTACACACAGATATACCATTTCTACCACCCCCTAATATACAGCTAATTACAGACACACCCCAACTCCAGCCAGGGGGTCCCGGGCATAAATGCCCACAGGGTGGAAAATGTCATTAAGTAAGAAAACTCTGGCATGGGGTCAGCCTATCTTTTGTCTTCCATTGTTGATTTAGACATGGATTAAAGCTCTCAATAATAATAAAAGTCAACATTTATAATGGTTAAGAGGAATATCATCTTGTTATATATCCAAGAATATGTTTGTGGGAAGGCATAAAATTTGCCAAGTGTAAAAATTAGTTGGAAAATCTGTATAGACTCACCCATCTTAATTATTGCATTTCAACCCTCTGGTTTTGTTTTAACGTATGTCCGTGGCCATTTCTGGTTCTGCACAGAGGGTAGTGCCCTCTCAGATGATGCTTCCAGAACCAAAGGATACTTAGCAAGTGATGGAGAAGTACATCACATCGTTGACCTTCATACATTTGCCTATGTTCTTCCGAGGGTGTTGTGCATTTTATGTACCAGTTCCCCATCCCAGCCACTCTAATCTTTTACAGACTGCCTTCCAACCAACCTGATTTGTAATTAGCTGGGAGAAATTCTAAAAGAATCTCATCTTTGGATTACCCTCTGTTAGAGGAAAACTGTGGCTCTTCCTCCTGCTGATAGAAAGGGAATCAGCCTTATGTAGCAGATAACATCTTGGAAAAGTATAATTTGACATGTAGAGGTGTAATGACTTTCAGTGTTGTAGTAAAATGGATTTTTAAAAAATTTCCAAACCTCTAAACTCAATACATTCTAAATCATGACAAAATAAAAGCCAAAGTCAAATCAGGTTAATATAAAAACAAAACCTACTTAAGATCCAGATTTGTTATGTCAGAATTTAAGGAGAGAAACAGCAGAAGGAAGAAGAACTAGAATCCTGGATCCTGTGGAACAAAAACCTCATTCACAGAAATACAAGAGGAAAAGGCAGAGGGCTATGTACCAGATGAAGGAACAAGATAAAAACTCCAGAAAAACAACTAAATGAAGTGGAGGTAGGCAACCTTCCAGAAAAAGAATTCAGAATAATGATAGTGAAGATGATCCAGGACCTCAGAAAAAGAATGGAGGCAAAGATTGAGAAGATTCAAGAAATGTTTAACAAAGACCAATTAAAGAACAAATACCTAGAAGAATTAAAGAACAAACAGAGATGAACAATACAATATCTGAAATGAAAAATACACTAGAAGGAATCAATAGCAGAATAATTGAGCCAGAAGAATGGATAAGTGACCTGGAAGACAGAATGGTGGAATTCACTGCCACAGAGCAGAATAAAGAAAAAAGAATGAAAAGAAATGAAGACAGCTAGAAGGAAAGAAATCATAAAGATCAGAGCAGAAATAAGTGAAATAGAAACAAAGAAAACAATAGCAAAGATCAATAAAACTAAAGGTGGTTCTTTGAGAAGATAAACAAATTGATAAACCATTAACCAGACTCATCAAGAAAGAGAGGAAGAGGACTCAAATCAATAAAATTAGAAGTGAAAAAGGAGAAGTTACAACAGACACTGCAGAAATACAAAGCATCCTAAGAGCCTACTACCAGCAACTCTATGCCAAAAAAATGGACAACCTGGAAGAAATGGACAAATCCTTAGAAAGGCATAACCTTCCAAGACTGAACCAGGAAGAAACAAAATA
>NW_020172456.1:1681304-1742802 GCF_003031525.2 Neophocaena asiaeorientalis asiaeorientalis | reverse complement strand
TGACATGATACTATACATAGAGAATCCTAAAGATGCCACCAGAAAACTACTAGATCTAATCAATGAATTTGGTAAAGTTGCAGGATACAAAATTAATGCACAGAGATCTCTGGCATTCCTATACACTTAGTGATGACAAATCTGAAAGAGAAATTAAGGAATTTACCATTACTCCCATTTACCATTGCAACAAAAATAATAAAATACCTAGGAATAAACCTACCTAAGGAGGTAAAAGACCTGTACTCAGAAAACTGTAAGACCCTGATGAAAGAAATCAAAGATGACACAAACAGATGGAGAGATATACCATGTTCTTGGATTGGAAGAATCAATATTGTGAAAATGACTATACTACCCAAAGCAATCTACAGATTCAATGCAATCCCCATCAAATTACCAATGGCATTTTTTACAGGACTAGAACAAAAAATCTTAAAATATGTAGGGAGACACAAAAGACCCCAAATAGCCAAAGCAGTCTTGAGGGAAAAAAAACGGAGCTGGAGGAATCAGACTCCCTGACTTCAGACTATACTACAGTATAGTAAGCCACAGTAATCAAGACAATATGATACTGGCACAAAAACAGACATATAGATCAACGGAACAGGATAGAAAGCCCAGAGATAAACCCATGCACCTATGGTCAACTAATCTATGACAAAGGAGGCAAGGATATACAATGGAGAAAAGACAGTCTCTTCAATAAGTGGTGCTGGGAAAACTGGACAGCTACATGTAAAAGAATGAAATTAGAACATTCCCTAACACCATACACAAAAGTAAACTCAAAATGGATTAGAGACCTAAATGTAAGACCGGACACTATAAAACTCTTAGAGGAAAACGTAGGAAGAACACTCTTTGACATAAATCACAGTAAGATCTTTTTTGATCCACCTCCTAGAGTAATGGAAATAAAAACAAAAATAAACAAATGGGACCTAATGAAACTTCAAAGCTTTTGCAAAACAAAGGAAACTACAAATGAGATGAAAAGACAACCCAGAGAATGGGAGAAAATATTTGCAAATGCAGCAACAGGCAAAGGATTAATCTCCAAAATATATAAACAGCTCGTGCAGCTCAATATTAGAAAAACAAACATCCCAATCAAAAAATGGGCAGAAGGGGCTTCCCTGATGGCGTAGTGGTTGAGAGTCTGCCTGCCAATGCAGGGGACACGGGTTCGTGCCCCGGTCTGGGAAGATCCCACATGGTACGGAGTGGCTGGGCCCATGAGCCATGGCCACTGACCCTGTGTGCCCGGAGCCTGTGCTCCGCAACAGGAGAGGCCACAACAGTGAGAGGCCCACGTACCGCAAAAAAAAAAAAAAAAAAAAAATGGGCTGAAGACCTAAATAGACATTTCTCCAAAGAAGACATACAGATGGCCAAGAAGCACATGAAAAACTGCTCAACATCACTAATTATTAGAGAAATGCAAATCAAAACTACAATGAGCTATCACCTCACACCAGTTAGAATGGGCTTCATCAGAAAATCTGCAAACAACAAATGCTGGAGAGGGTGTAGAGAAAAGGGAATTCTCTTGCACTGATGGTGGGAATGTAGATTGATACAGCCACTCTGGAGAACAGTATGGAGGTCCCTTAAAAAACTAAAAATAGAATTACCATATGACCCAGCAGTCCCACTACTCGGCATATACCCCGAGAAAACCATAATTCAAGAAGACACATGCACCGCAATGTTCATTGCAGCCCTATTTACAATAGCCAGGTCATGAAAGCACCTAAATGCCCATTGACAGATGAATGGATAAAGAAATGTGGTACATATATACAATGGAATATTACTCAGCCATAAAAAGGAATGAAATTTGGTCATTTGTAGAGACGTGGATGGATCTAGAGACTGTCATACAGAGTGAAGTAAGTCAGAAAGAGAAAAATATCATATCCTAACACATATATGTGGGACCTAGAAAAATGGTACAGATGAACCGGTTTGCAGGGCAGAAATAGGGACACAGATGTAGAGAACAAATGTATGGACACGTAAGGGGGGAAAGCGGCGGGGGTGGTGGTGATGGTGGTATGAACTGGGAGATTGGGATTGACATGTATACACTGATGTGTGTAAGACGGATGACTAATAAGGACCTGCTGTATAAAAAAAATTAATTAAATTAAAAAAAATTTAAGGAGAGTGTCAGCATGGATTGAAATTAAAAGGCTGAAATAACTTTCCAGCCCATGGAATTGTCCTTTTCTAAATGTAAGATGCCTGCAAAGGAAGTAGAAGATACTGTTCTTTTCTTTTGCTCATTGTCCTATGAGGTGGATCTCAGCACTTCTCTCCCTTAGCCCTGGCTATTTTGAAGAGATTGCTGCCAGGACAGTCACTTAGCACAAATGTGCAGGCCTACTTTCCATCCTTAACAGAGGTACTTTCCATTAAGCTATGCTTTTTGAGATATCATTGACATTAATGGTTAAAACCAACCTTCATGGAGCTGTCACTGTGAGAAAGACATTATGCTTAGGTTGCCAACTCCTAGTCTAACATAGGTTTTTGGGAGGTGGTTTTAAACCATTCTCTTTAATTCAGTTGAAATCGGGGTGAGAAGAAGTGCTTAACTCCTAATCACATAGAAACCCACATCCAGCCTGTTTGGCTGCTTGGGTAAAGGGAGTGAGACCACAATGACTTGAAAAAAGCCTTTCAGAGATTTTTGTTTCGTTTTATTTCTGTTCTTCAAACTTAATAATAGGGGCGTAGACAAAATATGTCCGAGTCATCAAAATGGTTTAGCTGTAACCTTAGGTAAGGGTTGGAGTGGGGGAAAGAAAGCAATAGATTATGTGGCTGTAGCTACTGAAAGAATATTTGCAAAAATTCTGTGGATTGGTCCATGGAATTTGGAAGCAATTGCCTAGCATGCTTCTTTTCAGAAGCTCAGGCACCCATTACGAGGAGTCTGGCATTCCCTGAAAAAATTCTTGCTTTTTTTTTTCCTGTAGCCTCCTCTTTATTTTGTCAAACAGCGTGTGTGTGTGTGTGTGTGTGTGTGTGTGTGTTTGTGTTTTGAGGGCGAAGTGCCATGTTAGCAGACCCTTGAGATGTCGCTGTAATTTCTCTTGTCTCCAGCTCTACTGGAATGAGCAAAATTGACAACCTCTAGATACCCAGAAGGAGCCTTGAGATCCCAAAGAGTGAAATACATATTGTGGCTAATTTTACTTATGAGGAAGATAAGGAAGAGATTTCTTAAATGCTGAAATAGAGTATCATCTCTTGTTTTCCAAAGCAAGGTGCACAGATCCCAATAGCAACATTGTTTCTACCATGCATGTCCCAGCAGGAAAAGGAGAAGAGAGGGAACACCTGCTATGTATCAGGCTTTTAACCTATTATCTTCGTTAATTTCAGTGACTAAGAAAACTGTGTCTACTAAATTGCAACAAAAACTACAAAGCTTAGAGTTTCTTTAGTGGCACTGGTGAGTCTTCTCAGAGAATGATCGAAACAGCTCTTGATTTCTTACATCAGGGACTAGGAATAAGCTCTGGATGGGCAATCTGCGGTTTTGGGGTCATTTTGATGCTCTCTGGAGGAAGAGTCAGGCACCGAGTGCTTTGAGGTTCCCACTACTCACCCCTCACCCCATATTGAGGGTGAGAATTTCCTGAATCCCTGACTGACATCACTGTTGTTGGCCTCTTGCTCTCCACCCCATCAGCCTGGGCAGACTCTTGTCCCAAAGAACCTTATATGATTATAAATCATCTATCACTGGTAACTAGACCACCCACTGCACCTACCCATCCTACTGCTTTCATTTCTGCCTCAGTACTGTGTTTTACTCCCATTTACTGACACCACCATCTTAACAAGAGTAAGACATAAATTATAGGAGTTGGGAGGGCTTGAGCCCTCATCAGAACAAATGGACGGGTGAGAAAGGGATACAGTTTTCTCCAATGACCTGGATTGAATCTCCAGGTATTACTTAGGTATTTAATTTTTATTCTTATTTTTTAAAATGTTGTGTGAGAGAATGCCAAAACACCAACCATCGTAGCCTCTTCAACACTGTACCTGCATTAGTCAGAGGGACGCCTACCTCCTCAGAAGACAGTTGAAATTGGGAGAAAAAAGTCAGCCTCTAAAATTTCCCCGAGTTTCAATTGATTCAACTATAGATTTTTTAAAATCTCTGTTTCATTTTGGAATTTTTCCCTCTGCGTTTTGGAGGTGTTTTGTTGTTTTTGTTTTTTTTTGCGGTACGCGGGCCTCTCACTGCTGTGACCTCTCCCGTTGCGGAGCACAGGCTCCGGACGTGCAGGCTCAGCGGCCATGGCTCACGGGCCCAGCCGCTCCGCGGCATGTGGGATCCTCCTGGACCGGGGCACGAGCCCGTGCCCCCTGCATCGGCAGGCGGACTCTCAACCACTGCGCCACCAGGGAAGCCCCGTTTTGGAGTTTTGATGTGAAATATTTTCTTTTGAATTCGGGGAACCACTTCCTAAAAATGGAAAAGTTAAATAGGTTTCTTTTCTTTCCCATTGAAAATGTAAACTGCATTCATTTATTCAACAAATATTTACTGAGTGTCTGCTATGTGCCAAACACTGTTTTAGGGGCCTAGAATACATCAATGAACAAAAAGAGAAAAGCACTCTTTCCTTTTGTAGAGCTTACATTCTGGTGGTGGTGGTGGGGGGGTGATAAAAAAAATAAATATTACAAGTGATTCACTTTTATAATATGTTATATGGTGATGAGCACTATAGAAAAAGACAAAGCATATCAGGTTAAGTGGATAGGAATGCTAGGTAGGAGGAGAAGTAGACATTTGATCCAAAGATGAGGGATTTAGCCATGTAGACGTTTGGGGAAGATATGGCCAGCACATGTGGAGCAGAGTGAAGAAGGGGGGCAGTTTACTACTGGGAGAGCATGTAGGGTCTATATGGCCATTGAAGGGACTTCAGCTTTTACTCTGAGTTGTCATGGGGAGCTATCACAGAGTCTTGAACAGATGACTAGTGTAAGTTAATATGAGATGCCTGCTTTGGCTTCTGTGATCTTAATGTACCAAAAACAGTTTTCTTGCCCCATGGTTCCAGTTTTCTATGTGCAATTATGTCATTAGATCAAACAGATCTCACTGACGTTGGCACTGAGCCATTGCTGTACATTCCTGATGAGATGTTGGAGTATCTAGGTCCACCTACTGTTCACTCTGAAATTTGTTATGGCAAGTTTTCTTGGTAAAATGCAACAGTGTATGGTGCCTAGGAAAAGGACAGTGGAAAGGCAGTATGTTTTCCCCCTGAGCCCAGGGTTTGATTACTTTTGTCATTATTTCCAGCCAACACAGCCACAAACATAATTAGTGGTTTTACAGTTATGTACGTTCATTGTCTGAGGCCTCGTTGCCCCATAACTCATAAATCTGCCTTGCCGTCTTTCTTTGACTCTCTTAAAGAATGCACCTACCCACCACCTACATAATGAAAGAAGCCACAAGCCCCAGCCTTGGAAGACTTGTATTGATTTGTAAGAAAAGAGAAGCTATCACTTGCTGTTCTCACTAACCTGGAAGCAGACACCACATTTTATATGCTACTCTGTTTCATTTGTAGATCTACATAGTAAATCCATTAATTTATCTGTCTATTCATCCATTCATCCATTCACCCATCACCTGCCCATCCATCCATCCATCTATCTGTCCAATTTCTATTCATTGAATGACTACTTTGTGCCAGGTACCATACTGGGAGGCAATATATTTCATGGTTAGATGCATGGACTGTAGCCTCAAACTGCCTGGAGTTGAATCCTGGCCGTGGCTTTAGCCATTGGACTTGGGTAAGTTATATTGTTTGAGCTTCAGTTTCCTCATCTGTAGGATTAGAACAACAACCAAAGATATATCACAGAGTTGTTATTAGAATCACAAAGTTAATTGATCCAAGGCCCTTTCCTTTTGTCCTGGAGGAACAGTTTTATTTGTTTGAGTCTGCATTTAATCCTCTCTTCTGTCACTTTTCATCAGTTCACTCCTCACCAGTTCATCCAGCAGCCTATCAAGGCCCCCACATGTGTTACGTGTTAAGGAGAGAGTTGGGGTTTTTGTGAGAAGTGAGGGGTAGAGATGCATCCCTAGTGCCTAGCATAGTGCTTAGCACATGCACCATATCCGCATACACTTCATGGAACAGATGCACGTTCCTGTCCTTGGGGAGTGTCAGTGTGTCTGCCCAAGGCCAGTGCCAGATGGGAGTGTCACTGCGGCAGCCAGCCAAGGACAGGGAGCAGAGCAGGAACAACTGAGCACAGGCAGAAGGAGATGATCCTCCAGCTGCTTCCACTGGCCTGGAAATGTAAAGCGATTTCTTCCTGGGATTGGCTCTTTTGTGCTGTGGCTTGATTTGTCTTTGTGTCAATGACTTGTCTGACATTTCTAGGACTCTGTCCTAATACATGGTCCAGACAGGTGGGGATCCCAGTGGCGAACAATGTATGTCTCTGTGTATATTCCAGAAAGAGTTTAATCTTAGACAAACAGGGCTAGTTTTTTGTTTGTTTGTTTTTACTTCAGGAATGTTTGATATTAGCTCTGGGTCATTCCTCCTCACACCTGATTGGTGTAAGGGTAATAAGCACTTGGCTTACAGGACTTGTAGCTTTGCAAGATTCAGGGGTGGTGCTTACGTTTAAACTTGCTGTGACCCATCTTAGTGCAAAGGCATGGGAAAGCCTCTAGAAAAATGTCACATTTAAGGTGATAATCACATGGTGACTTCAGCACCTGTGTGGATTAAATAGAGGGGGACTCTGGAGCCAGATTGCCTGGGTTCAAATCATGGCTCTGTTTTCTATTGGTCATATAAATTTGGGCATTGTTATTAGCTTCTCTGTGCCTTGGGTTTTTTTGTTGTAAAATGTTTTTTTAATAATTATAAGCTACCTCATTGAATAGTTGAGAGGATTGAATGAGATATTTTTAAAGTACTTAAGTTCTCGGCTCATAAGAAATGTTCAGTAAATGTTTGCTATTATTTCTCTTCCTCCTCCTTACCCCCTTTTCTTCTTCTTTTAGCACCACCACTATTACTATTTAGAATAATGTCATTATGAAGATTCAGTTAGATAATATTTGTGTAGGTAGGTCACTGCCCAGCACAGTGCGTGACACAGATAAGCAATGAACAAATGTTAGTTTCCTTTCATAGGGGCCTCTCAAGTCCATCCTTAATCTCTCAGGGATAGTCTCATCATTTTCACCAAACCTAAGGCAAAATATTCACATTTCTGGTGCAAAGAAGAATCTCAATTCAACTGAATAACTAGGCCTCTCTTTTCTTCCCACTGCTCCCTGTGATAGAACACAGAACGGGTACCTGTTCATAACTCTTTGTGATTTTGTGTTGAATGAAAATTGTGACCGTCTGTTATCTTTTGCTGTTTCACACGTTACCACAAACTTAGCAGGTTAAAACATCACCCATTTATTCTGTCACAGTTTTTGAGAGTCAGGATTCTGGGCACAGCTTGACTAGGTCCTTTGCTTAGGGTCTCTCACAGGTTGAAACCAAAGTTTCTCCCAGGACTGGGGTCTCATCTGAAGGCTCAATTGGAGAAGGATCTACTTCCAAGCTCACAGGGTTGTTGGAACAATTCTATTACTGCAGTGTTGTTGGATTGAAGGTCTCAGTTCCTAGTGGCTGTCAGCTGGAGACTGTTCTCAGTTCCTTGCTATGTGGGTTTCCCCGCCAGCCATGGCAGTTTGCTTTACCAAAGCCAGCAAAAGGTTGGGAGGGGGAGCAGGAGGGATGTGGGGAGAGGTTGAGAGAGAGAGAGAGAGGCAACAACAAATTGGAAGTTGCAGTCTTGCATAATCACAGAAGTGACATCCCAATACCTTTGCCATACTCTGTTAGTTAGAAGTAAGTACCCAGTTCCACCCACACTCAAAAGGAGGCCATTATACAAGGGCATAAATCCTAGGCGGTGGGGACCATTGGGGGCCATCTTTGTCTGTCTGCCACAGCATGCCTGACCTCTTGGTTGTCTTTCACATCCTTTTTTTTTTTTTTTTGCGGTACACAGGCCTCTCACTGTTGTGGCCTTTCCCATTGCAGAGCACAGGCTCCGGAAGCGCAGGGTAAGCGACCATGGCTCACGGGCCCAGCCGCTCTGCGGCATGTGGGATCTTCCCAGACCGGGGCACGAACCCGTGTCCCCTGCATTGGCAGGCGGGCTCTCAACCACTGCGCCACCAGGGAAGCCCCACATTCTTTATTTTGCTTAACTTTAGGTTTATTTTAAACCTCAGTCCACAGAATCCAGTTTATCAGAGCAAGTCTAAGTGGTATAGCTGCCCTTTAGTTTTCCTGCAGAATTCTGGAAGCTTTGTTCTGTAGAAACTTAGAGTTTTGCTATCCTTTTTTTCCCTCTAAATAGAACTTTATGTTTCCATTAATGAACATTGCAATTTCAGGGGCGCTTTGTTTTCCTTCTGATTGATCGTCATTGGGCAGTCACTCCTAACAAAGATAACAGTTTTAAGTTTCTTTTCCTCCTTAGCCTCTCCGTTAAGTGGTTAATGATCTGGAAGCAAGTACTTGGAGGTGCTGGGAGAGCTCCTATTTAAAGGCGCACTTTTTATAAAGAGAAGCTGCCATCTACAGTGATAAAGTAAGGATGGTTAACACTAGCTTATCTATGTAAATCTGGATATTTGGACCTCCAGTTTGTTTGTTTGTTCCACACAAATGGATGAGCTGAGAGGAAGGTACAGGCTAGTGCTATGAGCATCTAACTGTGAAAGGCTTTCTCTACCTTCTCTTGGGATTCTAAGGGAAGACGAGCAATACGGGAACATGGTTGCAGGTTGATACAGGTGCAAGAAAAAGCTCCCTTATAATTGTTTCCATTCACATGGTTCTAATCAGTACTATTAGACTGAAATAGGGAGTCCTTTAATTTATTCACTCCTTTAATGTATTCATCGAATATTCTTGGGCTTTTTCTATGACCCAGCTACTGTGCTAGGTGATGGAGTTACAATTATATATATTCCCAGACCTCAAAGATTTATTTGCTCAGACATTATCCTCCAAATCTTTACTGTTTTCTTTCTACCATTAATGGGAGTAGGTAGCTCTCTATTTTCCTCCTTCTTAGGGGCTAGAGGTACAGGCAAATGCAGATGATCAAGCCTCTTATATTGCCCCACTGCCACTTTATTGTCCCTCCCTTTCTTTACCTTACTACATAGCACTTCTACGGAGGCAGTATATATTAGTTATCTATGGCTGCGTGACAGATTAACCCAGAACTTAGCAGCTGAAAACAGCATTCCTTATGTCACAGTTTTTGTGACTTAGGAACCCAGGCATGCCTTAGCTGGGTCCTCTGGCTCAGTTAATCAAAGTGGGGCTGCAGTTATCTCAAGGGTCTACTGGGGAAAGAGCTGCTTCTAAACTCACTCACATAGCTGATGGCAGGATTTAGTTCCTTGCAAGTTGTTGGACTGCAGGTCTCATTCCTCATTGGCTGTTGGCCAGAGGCTTCCCTCATTGCCTTGCCACACAGACCTCTCTATAGGGCAGCTCATGACATGGCAGCTTGCTTTATCTGAGAGCAAGTGACAAGAGCCAGAGAGTGTGAACAAGACCATAGCTAGTCTTTTGTAACGTAAACTAGGAAGTCACATCCCATGACTTCTGTTGTATTCTGCTCATTAAGAGCAGTTCACCAGAACTAAAAAAGTGGAGAGAATTACACTTGGGCATAACTAGGAGGCAAGGATCCTTGGGAGCCATTTGAGAACTTGTTATCTGTGGACAGAGCGATATTTTAATTCTAGAAGGTAGTTGTTATGAGAAGCTTGAGACATAATGAATTACCTATCAGCTACCCCTTGCCCATCCAGAGCTGTCAGCCCTTTTCATATTTTCTGTCTGAGCACATAGAGAGACAGACAGACAGACAGACGGACATGGGATTGGAAATGAGAGGCCAAAAGAAATAATATTATTTTTTACAAGGAATTATCAAATGTTAAATCTGGAAAGGACATTAAAGGGCTTTATGCAAATGAAGAAACAGTGGCCTAGTTATCTTTTGTGTAACCCCACACTGGATCTCCAAGGAGGCCCGGAGATGTTTTCCCAAAGATGACCTCCTTCTTCTTCCAGTCCCTGCCAGAGCCTCATGGGAGGTCATGTGACCAGAGTTTACCATCTACTTCCCCCAGCACAGAAACACCTGCCACACTGAAAGGCTCACTCCGGAACCTTGCCATCTGCATGCTACCTGTCTAGCAATGCCTTTGTTACATAGGTTGATTCTTCTTTTTGCCTAGAAAAGAAATCTTGTTTAGGATAAGTATTAGTTTTATAATTAACATATCTGCCATGCTTAGGTCAATAAATTTCATCACTCATCTGCAGGGCTGACTTCCTTCTGGAAACCACTGGATCTGGGGCTGCAGGCTGAGCGTGCTGTGTGATATAGCTGCAAGTTTGCTTACAGAACAGAGTCCAGTAGTCTATGAATACTCTTTTCTGTATTTGAATAGCAATAGCTGAAAAATTCATAAGGGCTCGATCAAAGAATTTTACATTTGCTGTTTCCATTTTTTTTTTTTTTTTGAACAGCAGCCCGCCTGTCAAACGTATCAGCTTTTACTTTCCGTTTGCAATCTAAATGGACCCAACTGTTCCTCAGCTACTTTGATATGACGTCAGCTACGTAGGGCAGTTGCAAGAAATGGTACCCGAGAGTTAAACTCTCTTGCCTCGCCATTTGTTTTGTGATACTTTTGGAAATCTTGAACTAATCACACAGAGAAGAGGAGGCAGAGGATAAATGGCTACAGCATGTTTGGAGAGGGAGTAATAATGGTTGGCTGCTCCTAAGAACTCTCTTCCATGGCCTGACACCCTGAGTCTCTGTCCAGTGTAAATCTGAGTAACTTATAAACTCTATATATATTTGTGAGGGAGCTCTCTTTTTGCACCAGACAATATCTAAGAATAAATGATATACTAAAGGAGCTGTAGTTACTTGGGAAGGGAACAGCACCGTTTTATTTTATACTTAATGTCCCTGGCAGAAATGTGAGGATGTTACCAATGTAAGATTGGTAACTTATTGGCTCTTATCTGGCTTAATGACATTATTTGCAGTCTGTTTATTTAGTTTATGGCAAGTCTTGACATATTAAAATGGTACCTTCAGGGGACTTCCCTGGTGGTCCAGTGGGTAAGACTCTGCATTCCCTGTGCAGGGGGCCCAGGTTCGATCCCTGGTCGGGGAACTAGATCCCGAACTAGATCCCACAAATAAGAAGTCCTCATGCCACAACTAAAGAGCCCACATGCTGCAACTAAAAAGCTCCTGAATGCTGTAATGAAGATCCCACATGCTGCAGCTAAGACCAGGAGAGCCAAAATAAATAAATAAAATAAAATACTACCTGCAGGCAAAATACTAAATTATTATTTGTTCACCCTTAGGTTATTTTTTTTTAAAGCCACTCTTAGAAATGATAAAATTTTTAAAAAGAAAAAAAAAGGGGGGGAGCTTCCCTGGTGGCGCAGTGGTTGAGAGTCCGCCTGCCGATGCAGGGGACACGGGTTCGTGCCCCGGTCCGGGAAGATCCCACATGCCGCTGAGCGGCTGGGCCTGTGAGCCATGGCCACTGAGCCTGCACGTCCGGAGCCTGTGCTCCGCAACGGGAGAGGCCACAGCAGTGAGAGGCCCGTGTACCGCAAAAAAAAAAAAGAAAGCTTGATTGATAACAAAATGGTGGGATATGTGGCCAGATGCAAATCAAAAAGGCTAGAAGAGGGCTTCCCTGGTGGCGCAGTGGTTGAGAGTCCGCCTGCCGATGCAGGGGACACAGGTTCGTGCCCTGGTCCAGGAGGATCCCACGTGCTGCGGAGCGGCTGGGCCCGTGAGCCATGGCCGCTGAGCCTGCGCGTCCGGAGCCTGTGCTCCGCAACGGGAGAGGCCACAACAGTGAGAGGCCCGCGTACCGCAAAAAAAAAAAGAAAAAAAAAAAAAAGGCTAGAGGAAAAGGCAGCAGTTAGCAGGTGTGTATCCCAGAAGCCAGCAGGTCCTTACATGCAGTAGACAGAGGCCCAGGAGAAAACAGATGATTGGTCTCAGGGACATCTGGCAGGGATCTAGGATGTGGGATGGGATGTCAGTCTTTGGGAGGATCAGTGTGGAGCAGGCCTGTATCAACAACTTGAGGTCAGGGCAAGATAGGGAAGAACGATGAGATCTGAGATACAAGGGCTTGGGCAGGTCAGGACCACAGTCAGCAAGATCAGGATTAAGTCTCATGGGTTTTGAACTTTTTGTTTTCTCCTTGACCAGAGGCAAGGCTGGTCCCAGGGCCTGAGACACTTGCTTGAATTTGGGTTTTATGTGACACCAAACAAAAGGAGGTGCATTATTCTAGAGTCACCATATGTCCTAGTTTCTCTAGGATGGGCCCACTTTATACTTGTTCCAGTATAGTAATTAATAATGCTCCCATTTCATGTAAAAGTGACTGGTTTGGTCATTTTTAAGGATAAATGGAAGGTCACACGGTTATGCCAATCATTTCCCAAAATGTGTTCCATAGAAAATCTGTTTTGTAAACTGTTACACAGAAGCCACAAAAGCAGAATTCTCTGGTCATATAAGTATGGAAAAACTGGCATTAACTGGAGTTAAATAGGATTATTCACTGCAGGACTTATCATTGTCTTTAATGTGCTGATCTCCAAGAAGGGGAGAGAGTTCTTAGTTTCCCATCCTAAGTTGATCTGTTGGCACACTTTGGTACCCCCGAGACTACTATTCTATAGGGGCATACTTTGGGGAACTTCAGTTAATTGAATATGGGGTCACAGCAGGAAGTGAGTTATCACCCTTCATGTACTAGGGTAGTCAGCAAAGTCAGCAGCCATCCGTTAAATAAATAATTACTTGAGAGAGCAAGTGTATGCTGTGCCACAGGCGTCTAGTTCGCTGATTATTCACTAACATGAGCAGCATTATACGTTGTCTGTGACCAGCTAGAGTAACAATCTGAAAAATGACTAGTCCTTAAGCCCTGTGGCAAACCCACCTACTAGTTAGGACGTGGAAAGGAAGAGAGTTTTCTTTGTTTAGCCTTTCATTGCATGGTGTCCTTAAAGGAAAGGTTATTGAAGAGATAATGGGTCGGCAGGTGTGTGTGTGTGTGTGTGTGTATCTCTGTTCATGGGGAGGGGACCTCAGGAAATACATATTTTTCACCAGCATTTCAGATAATTCTGATAAGGGTGGCCCTGAAACCATTTGCTGAGAAACATTTTGTTGTGGGAGTGTTCTGTGGAGGGATTCCTTTGCTGATAAAACACCATAATGATCCTTTCTTCAATTATGTTGAGTCCATGGGTGTGCTGAGCTCCTACTACCAGCCACATCCTATGCTATGTGCTTTCTACATGCGTGTGCTTACCATTGTATGCTAAATAATCATTCATGATAACCCTGAAATTCAGTATTATTATCCCCAGATGGATGGGGATACAGAAAATGTTTAAAGATGGACCTTTAGGTGGGCCTGATCTCCTCATAAGAGGCTGTCGCTTTCAGGCCCCAAGAGAAGGTCTTGGCTGTTACACCTACCCCTCAACAAGTCCGCAGGGTATGGGTACATGAGCCAAGACTCCAGTCTGAGTCTTTGCCCTGGGGCTGTTACACAGAACTCATATGGAGCCTTAGCAAGCATAAGACTATTCCATTACAAACAGCATCATATACTGACACGTTTGATCTGTCTGCCTGGTAGAATGGGTCAGTATCAAAGCTAATCCAGGGAGAATGATGAAGCATTGATCTCCTAGGTCTTATCAGGTGGGCAGACTGAAGTCAACCCACACAGAAAAGTTTTCTTGAAATAAGGTAGAGCACGAAAAGGAGAGACAGGTTTGCTGTGTTTCTGTTACAGTGTTAAAATCCAGACAAAGCACAAGCAGCTTTATGTCTTTAGCTGGGCCTAAGAATACTTCTTCATTTAATGTTATTGAAAGACCCAGGCTCCTTGTGATTGTAGCGAGGATTTCAAACTCAGAAGCCTACGAAATCTTAGAACATGTAGAGAATGAGGACTGTCTGCTGTGTGGGGTTTGCAATGGAGACCTGAGGAAGTCATGCCCTTTTTACGGGGGACTGCCCTTTTTAGGGTCATTGGATGAATTGCCTCAGGGAAATGTGGTCATCGTTTTGCCAGAAATTTCCATTTTTAAAGAAAAGTTGAAAACCTGTATTTTATTTTAGTGTTTCTGATTTTTTGATGTTGCATTTAATTTAAATGTTTAAAGCATTTTATTGGCCAAATAAGACCTATGGACTCCCAGTCAATGATCTCCGTTTTACTGCTATGGAAGTGAGAACCTGTCACTCAAGTAAAGGAACACGATGTTCTGGGTGTCTACAGTGTTTTAGACATTTTATAACACCTCATAAAGTTCTCAAAACAACTCTGTGTTTAGAAATCATCATGCCCATCTTACAGATGAAAGTGAGGTTCAGAGAAGTTAAATGACTGCCAAGTTTACACTGCCTACTAGTGGCTAGTGCAGGTCTGAATTCAGGTTGGTTTGACTGCAAAGACCTGCAGCCTTGGTGATGCTGTGCCTCCCATCTTCTGGGAGGGGAGAGTCCTTCTCAGGGTTATTACATCACTATTATGATCACCATTATGGCGTCGAGGGCCATGCCACTGTTCTCCAAAGGTCAGCCCCACTGGTATATGACGCAGATGCTGGACTGGCTCTCCTTTGATTAGCATGAACTACGAGTTAGTAATTGATTACCACCTTTTCTGGGGTTGTCAAGCTTAGATTTATTCCATTTTGTGGAATCACCTTCCATGTCCTTGAAGTCCCTATGTTCGGTCTACATTATCTAGATTCCACATTAGCTAGTTATTTCATGTGTGAAATTAAGCTTCCTGAATTGTAACCAAAATGTGGCTATTAGCCTCCAGTTGGAGGTATGTGTGTGTCTATCTACTGATCTGCCAGTTATCTTTAAAATCAAGGTAAATCCTCATTCATTTTATATTGGGAATTTTGTGACACTTCTTGACACACCTTGAATCTCTCTGAGTTGCTACAAAACCAGAACGCTAAGTCGAAGCTTGTAATCTGTGCCTGTCACTTGTTTTTGAATAGATTAGGAACTCCTAGAGGATTAGGCTTGCGTCTATATAGTTCGTTTTATACGGAGATGAAAGCTTTCACTGCATTCTCTATAATTGGGTGTTTAATAAATGCTTTTTGATGAGGATAACGGTATGGGAATAAAACCCTTGAGATCCAGGGTCTGCCTGGATTTCTTGCCTCATTAGGGGATGAAAGGGTGAATGTGGATGCTTGGGCACATAGGAATGTGGATCTCATCGTGTGCTCTCCTGGCTTGGAATAGTGGCAAGAGGAAAAACTGCAAGGGTGTGACTAAGAAATTCTGTGGATTTGATCACAACACCAGACTCCATTTGGAATCCGGCAATGCATCTCATAGGCCTCAGATTGCTTGACAAATCACACGGAGATTTACTCACAGTCACTGCCATTATGGTGTGTATTCGCAGGCACACCAGTGCCCAAGAGGGGTGAAGGTAGAGGTTAATGGCTTTCTTTATATTTGCATTATTACTTGAACCCTGGCTTTCGTGGTCAGATGGGTTTTATACGCTCTTCCCGTCTAGCTTTCTGAAGTGTTTTCAGATTGTCTATTTTAGGGCTGTTTTACAGTTGCCTTTTCTTATATCTGTTTTGTATGCTAGAAAGTAAGTAAAGAAAATTCAAGATGTGAGCTCTACCATGCTCGCTAAAGTAAATATTAAGTCTTTTGTTGAGCTTTCTAAAGGCCAAATTGTATTTCCTTTTTATCTAAAATGTTAAAAAAAGTGTGGCCAATTTTAACGAGCTGCCCTAAATGTATCAAAAGGCCCTTAGAAGTTTTCTTCTTCGCCACCGTGGTGAATTCTTTAAGCAAATTGATTCCGAGCTTGCATATCAATGTGAATATACCTACTGGCAGTGAAATGTGCACTTAAAATGTTAAATTCTATGTTTTGTATATTTGACCACAATAAAGAATATTTTATTTTAAGCGTCTAATCAACCCTCGAGATGGTCAGACTGATCCACAGGTCATGGGCAGTATTTGCATGTAGTACTGTAAGTGCATGGGTAGAGAATATTACTCTATAACACTCAAGTGCAAGACACATCATATTATTTTAGTTTCCCTAAATCAAATTAAATTTGGTTCTGAGCTCTCATCTGGTGGAAGAGTATGTGAAAAAAATCAATTGCATTATGTTTGAGGGAACACATTGCCTAGAGTTCTTCAGAAATTTGGGTGAAACTTTCATGAGATCAGGAAAATAGGAGTAGAGGGTTGCATCCTTCCCGTGGGGCCCCGTTGTAATTATTTCTCTATTTGACACGTGCTGCAGCTCTCCAGTTTGGTCTTTCACTATCTGTCAAGCTCATAGGCCTGCTGGTTACAGAGAGGCTCCTCATAATGGCCCTCTACTGACCACAAACTTGGCCAGAGAAACACTTTCTGCTCTTCTTCAGGCTGTAGCATTGGTTCTGTAGGAACCAGCAGGAATCCCTTCTATCTTGGGCGTTACTTCAAAGGGGACTTGGGTCTCTATTATTCATAGAAACTCAGGAATGCATTATCCCTTTTCTAACTCAGAAAAGCCCATCCCCTCTGGTTGGGCTGTCTACTTCCTTAAACCCTAGCACTCCATCAGCCTAAGCTCCCAGACAAACTTTTGTATGAGGGAAGTTGAATTCTGGGTGTCTGCTAACTTTGAGTCTTCTGCTCTAAGTCACAGAAGTTGTTAGTGATCTGGAGAGTAAAGGATCTGAGGCCCAGAAGAGGATGGCCTAGGATCTTCTTGGTATGGGGAGGTAAAAATGCTTCTCTGTTTTCTGAATGTCCAAGGCAGCTAGAGCAAGAAATGATTATCCACAATTAAAAAAATAAATAAAATGAAAACAAATCAGAAAAAGAAAAGAAATGATTATCCAAGCAGTATTTTTGTTTGTTTGTTTGTGTTTTGTTTTTTTTTTTTTGCCATGCAAGCATTAGTATTAGTAACATAATAGTTGCAAATGTGGCTTCAGAGACAGAAAGCTTGAGTTCAAATCTTGGTTCTGCCCCCTCACTGATGACTTTGGGCAAGTTATTTAGTTCCCCGTGTTTCAATTTCCTCATCTATAAAATGGAAATAATGAGAGTATTTTTATCATGAACTTATTGTAAGAAACAAGTACATTAATATGTGTGAAGTACATGAAAAAAGTGAGGCTGGCATGTAGAAAGTGCTCAAAATGAGGAAGCTATGATAATAACTATTGTTGCTGTTATTATTATTACATAACATCACCAAGACTAGTCATTCAGTTTTAATCCTCTGGAACTCTTTGCTTAGCTCTAATTTCAACGAATCCAAGAAAGCAGAGAAATGCTCTCTACTAAATTTGGTATTGGTTCTGAGATGCTTCCAAAAAATCTTTTGTAAGGAGTCCCTCCTGGGATATTGAAGATATCCACATATCTCAGAAGAGTGCTATAAATTTATTGTTTTATGAAATTCTCATCTTTTTGCTTTCGGAATTCTAGCTGGACCACAGAAAGAAAATTACTCAAGTGTGTAAATAATAAAGCCATTTTGAAACTCAGATATGACTTGGAGATTGAGCCAAGCCCTGTCCCTTATTAGATCTGGGTAATTTACTTTTTTTGTTTGATACCTGGCCTTTAAGTGTTGGCCTCAGTTCTTTCCAGGGTTGCTGTAAGTCTTGCCAAGTTTCAGGTATAATTCCTTGAGATTCTTAGCAAGGAGAGGCCGCAACAGGCCAACTGCTATAAGTGACAGTGTCCCATTGTTAGCATTGATTTTTTTTTTTTTTTTTTTTTTTTCTCACCCTGATAATAACTTCCAACCTGATGTGACAGCTGGTAAGCACCACATTTTTGCCTGTCCCTATGGTTATGTGTGATTGGTGGCTTTAGAAAAAAATTGTATTTCTTGCATGGCTTAGGGTCTCATAAATTATGGAAATGTTTTCTTCCTGGCTTGAATGGAGCAGTAAAGCATGTCCCTGACCTGTCACTCCCTCCACACCCCCGTATCTGCTCATCCCCAATGTTTCCTACTCCGACATCACTGAGATGTTTATTGCCTCACTCATCAGAGAGCTAAGAAAAACATCTAACTACAAGGCCAATGCTTACTCATGCAATTCCCAGGATTCAGCGTATGAATATATTGGGTATGTTTTAAACTATAGGCTTATAACCTTTGTGTCATGATTCAGTGGTATGTCTTGATCAGTTTCCTCATCTGTCATCTCTTAGAAAGCATGTAAAAAATTAATCAAAGGAATCTGCTTATATTAGCTAGATTAAGGCTAGCTGATTAGTAGATGAACCTTAAAATCTCAGTGGCTTCACAAAATAGACGTTCATTTCCCACTTATATATAAAGCCCAGCTGTAGATAGGCAGTGAGAGATCCAGGCCGATGGAGGCTTGGCCATCTTCAACAAGTGGCTTCAAAGGAATCCCTCGGTGTAGACGTCTATCCACAGATGGAGAAAGAAAGAACTTTTGGTAGCTTTTGTTTGTTTGCTTGTTTTTGTTTGTTTTTGCAAAAAAGTTATAGTAAGCAGGTAAGATGGAATTATTGTTAACTATGGTGGAAAAGGAGCTAACAGAGGTGAAACTGACTGCTTTCCTTTTAGCCATTTATCCTTCATTACTTAGAATCATGGAGTATTAGACTTGGAAAGGGTCTGTAAATCAACTTGTTCATTTTTCTACTCCCGGGAGATCTAGTTCTAGAACCCAGGACTTCAAACTCCTAGGCGAGTTAATGTGCTTCTTCCACATAGGACCCACTTTTGTGAGAGCACCCTGGCATCAGTCACTCTGCTGGGTTTAGATCCTGGCTGTGCCACTTGGGAGTTGAGCAAGTTATATTATCTTCAAAGGGATAATTTTAATAACCTCTTCATTGGGTGGTTGTATTAAATGCACAATGTCTGACACACACTGCATATGAAATAAATAATATCTATCATATTCATACTCTAAATTTTGAAAAATGGTGACAATAATTCTCTACCCTGAATCCAGACTCTAGAGTTATCTGTTCCCACACTGATTCTGGGCTTGGCCACATGGCTTGCTTTGGCCAATGGGACAATATGAAATGTGATGCAGGAGAGACTTGAAAAATGTCTGGAGACTTGCCATCTCTTGCTTCTCTTGGGGATCCCTGCAACTTCCACCATGTAAATGAGCCCAGGATAGCCTGATGGATGATGAGGGAGACGAGAACAGAGCACCCTGCTTTGGAGTCAGACTGTCCAGGTTCCACTGCTGCCCCCACCATATTAATCAGCTCCGTGTGATGCTATACAACTTCGGTAAGCCTTAATTATGAGGATCAAAATGATATGTATGAGGAGTGTGGCACACAGTAGGTACTTATTAAATGTTAGCCATTATTGTTATTACCTGATTTTCCTTTCCTTCTTCCTTTTGATTCTTCCCATTAGTCTAACAGGAAAAAGATCACAAACTGGGGTAGAAGGCCTAGAAAGGAAGGGTGGGTGAGGAGACAGTGAAAAATAGAACTTATTTCACCATTCAAATCCTAGCCCATGTTTGTATGGTAAATTAGTTTTTAAAGGAATTTACCTAGACAGCCTCATTTAGTATGACAGTTCTATGAGATTCATGGAATATGCAGTCTACTTGAGAGATAAAAAGTAAACACATGTGGGCTTCCCTGGTGGCGCAGTGGTTGAGAATCTGCCTGCTAATGCAGGGGACATGGGTTCGAGCCCTGGTCTGGGAGGATCCCACATGCCACGGAGCAACTAGGCCCGTGAGCCACGACTACTGAGCTTGCGCGTCTGGAGCCTGTGCTCCGCAGCAAGAGAGGCCGCAATAGTGAGAGGCCAGCGCACCGCGATGAAGAGTGGCCCCTGCTTGCCACAGCTAGAGAAAGCCCTCGCACAGAAACGAAGACCCAACACAGCATAAATAAATAAATTAATAAACTCCTACCCCCAACACCTTCTTTAAAAAAAAAAAAAGTAAACACATGGTGAGTTAAGTAACAGCTCAGTTACTGAGACTGCAATAACTTTTTGAACTCACTACCTATTGTGTAAAAAAAATTTTTTTCAAGTATTTGGGAATCAAATGAGTTGGACTGAAGTGTTTTATTGTGGTCTCCACCATCAGCTAATGGGCTAATAGACCAAATCCATCCCGGCTACTTATATTCAGAATTATCAGTATAATAATTGGTTTAAGGTCCTCATAGTTCGTTCACTCTCATTCTCTGACATGCATTAGTGCCCCCAGCCCTACTGCCGCTCAGCTGATTCAACTGTGAATCAACTTTCCCCGTTTCTCCATATCTAGTCTATTTCCGTAAACCTGGCTTCTTCATTGTTCCTTATTAGTCTTCCTTAAGGCATGTTCTGTCCTGGGTCATTTTCCTTCAATCCATGGCCAGGTTCTTGCTCAGATCTAGGAATGTGCCGCTCATGTGTATCTAAACCAAGCATTATTTCTCAGAATGACACCTGTGTTTCCGCTGTTCTTGATAGTCATTTATGGTTTGCAAGGCTAGGGGGAACCAGAGGGTGGCTTTAATAACCAAGTGTCCAGGGTCTCTAGGAGTTCAAGGTCTCTTTAAGAAACAGTTCCAAGACATCAATGGAAGGGATGTCAGAGTAGCATATCACTAACTAACATTTAAGTTATTATTGCTATAGGAGACTAGAGAAAAGTCACTTTGGGTTGGGGGATTAGGGAAGACTTCATAGAAGTTACGAGATTTGAGCTGGGTTATGTTGATAACGAAGTGGAAGATGCCATAACCGAAAGAGTAGTGGTATAAATGCTCAAAGAGTTTTCAGTGGCACAATCAAGTTTCCTACAGGTAGTCCAGGAAAGTAGCCCCTTTGCTCTAGGAAATAATTTTGAGAGGAAATTGGAGATCATTTTGCCTGGAATGGTTTCTGCATGCCAGTTAACTCACTCATCCAACAGACGTTGATTGAGTACCTACTCAATAAATTCCAGGCACTGTTTTAGGCCCCCCAAATTCAGCAATGAACAGGACAGGAAAGGTTCTTTCCTTCATGCTGATTATATCCTAAGTGTGGAGCAAACAAAAATAGGAAGATAATATATGTGGTAATGTCAGATAGTCATAGTGTTATGGAACATTAAGGCAAGGGAATGTGACAGAGCATAATTGGAAGAATTAAACACCATTTTAGAGAGAGAGGACAGAGATGGTCACTTGGAGTAGGTGACATTTAAATTGAGATTTGAATGAGCCGTGGGAGCTATTCATGTGAAAGGTCTGGGAGATGAGTATTCCTGGCAGAAGAACAGCTAGCATGAAGGCTCTAAGGTGGGAATGAGCTTGGTAGGGTCAAAGAAAAGCACGTAGAAATGGGATGGGAGATCGGATTATTCTGTAGGCGGCTGGGAAGATATGCCTAGGTCCAGTCCTACTCTTGAAGAATCAGAATCTCTGAGGTGGGGTCCAGGCCACAGTCCTTATTAACACCTCTTCAAGTGATTCTAATGGGTAGCCAAGATTGAGAAGGACTTCACTAGAGAGAAAAGCCAAAAGAAGGGCTTTTTAAAATTTTATGTTTTTAAGGAGGCAGAGGACACTGCGGGATGTGACGGAGAAGGAGCGATGTGGGGAGAATAATCCTGCAAGAGTATGCTGGGGCTAAAGGGATGATTATCCTTGACCTGGTGGCCAATGGAGTCCAGAGTGTACTGTTCCAAGAGTGAGGTCCCGATGTTCCTAGTTAGTCTCCCTTGCCAGTTTGCTGAAATTATTCGTGCCAACGATTGCAGGGGCCAGAGAGTTAAGGTTTGGCTTATTCACTTTCTGCAGATCACAGAGATCCAATTCTCAGAGCCAGGGAACAAGGCAGCTGATCCTAAGCTGGAAAGACTCCCCCAGGTACCCCCTTCTGCTTGAGGAGGAGCCTGGTGAAAAGCAATTTAAATAATGAGCCTATAACATAGTTCTACATGCCAAGTTTTTTTTCTATAAAAACTAGATGTTGCCTTACATGTTCTGTATAAAAAAGTGGGAGATTTCACTAATAGGAGAACACAGATCCCACAGAGGAAAAAGACTGGCTTCAGGCACAGATGGGGTGTGAGATAGATGGAGAGCTGCCACCAAGGCTGAGAGAGGATGAGAGTCTTACAAGATAGAGTTCAGAAGAGGAGGCTCTTGAGCTTAGAGAAAATGTGAGGGGGAAAAGAAAGATGGTGTGTGATTACAAGGAATAGAGTAGGAAAAGATACAGGATACAGACAGACTTTGTCTCTTTAAAGTCTTAAATAAGAATTATCAAGTGAGTCAGCATAGTCAAGAACGAGGGCTCTAACACCCAAATGGATGAATTCCTTAAACTCTCTAAGCCTTAGTTTCCTCACTTGTAAAATGGGAATAATAGTACCTGAGTCATCAATTGCTGTGAGGATTCATGAGAAATTGCATGTAAAAGGCTTGGCACAATGTCTGGCACTTAGTAAGGGCTCGCGCTATGGTAGCGCTCATTGCAGTGATCATTACTATTGTCAAAATTTTCATTTAGCTCTAGCTTTAACCAAACTATCATGGAATTTAGGAGCTGGGGATTAGAAAATACACACTACTATATAAAAAATAGATGATCAACAAGGACATACTGTATAGGAATTCTACTCAATATTCTGTAATAACCTATATCGGAAAAAGAATCTGAGAAAGAATGGATATATGTATATGTATAAATGATTCACTTTGCTGTACACCTGAAACTAACACAACATTGTAAATCAATTATACTCTAACATAAAATAAAATTTAAAAACAGAAATCACCATTTAGTTTTTACCATTAAGTTAAAAATGTCAGGAAGTCAAACTATAGTGCCCAGGTGTTCAAAGAGAATCAGGATTTGACTAAATTCACATCAAGTAATATTTATCCAGTGCCTACCATGTGCCAGTCACTTGCTTGCCTTGATATACTTTATCCCTTTTAATTGTATGAAACAGAGGAGAAGGAATGGGGCTGGGCAGAGCTGCAGGGGAGAGACTGGCTGTGAAGGCTATAAATGACAAATGTTAGGCACAGTGATCTTTGAGAAAAATTCTAAGTCATCCATGGCTTTGATTGCTAACCTGGGAGTTGATGTAAAAGTTAGATGGCCAGTCCTGGAGCCTAGAAAATCTGAAGTGGTTGTAAAGATAATGATGGTACTGGTCAATAGTGATGGGTGACAGGGGGCTTTCAACCTTTCGCTTGAGTGTCGGTGGGAAGCAGCAAGGTCAGCAGCTACAGTTACAGTGTAGACTTCTGGATCTGTGTCCCTGGAGAGAAAGCTGATCTGAGCTAGTGTAGAAGATTTGGGGAGAACTTATGTAAAAAGTGACAATGAGAACCAAATAAGCAGTTGGGTTCTCTGGGTGGATAAAGTAGAACATTGGAAAGAACTGAGTTGAATTTAAGAAATAACTATAATCAGTGGATCATGAAGAGAGGAGTTAGCAAAGGAGAACACAAAAATCTTATCCTTACATTATATATAATAACACTAAACTGGGAATTAGGAAACCTGTGTGCTAGACTCTGTTATACACAGAGATTGGTATTATCTAGGCCTCAGATAGGCCTCCTATCTAGGCCTCAGATTCTTCAGTCTGAAAAATAAGGGGATTGGATTAGGTGATGGCTAATCCACCTTTTTGTTTAAAATACTATTATTCTGGGGCTTCCCTGGTGGCGCATTGGTTGAGAGTCCGCCTGCCGATGCAGGGGACACGGGTTCGTGCCCCAGTCCGGGAAGATCCCCCATGCCGTGGAGCGGCTGGGCCCATGAGCCATGGCCGCTGAGCCTGCGTGTCCGGAGCCTGTGCTCCGCAACGGGAGAGGCCACAACAGTGAGAGGCCCACGTACCGCAAAAACAAAATAAAACAAAACTATTATTCTGTGGAGTACAGAGAAGCTTAGTGGTATCAAGCGTAAGGCAGCAAGTGAGAAGGTATTTCACCTTCCCAGGTTTTCAGGCCATGTTCAGCTTTGTTTTATTTGAATATAATTTAGGGTTTCTTTCTCATGGGGTGAAAGAACATAGACATTGTAGAAATGTTTAAATCAATGTGTGTTTACTGGGGCGCAGGCAATGGCTTCATGACTAGAAGTGAGAAGGGCTATTAGGCTATTTAACATGTTGATTTAAGTAACGCTGTGTTTTTTTGGTTTTTTTTTGGTACGCGGGCCTCTCACCGTTGTGGCCTCTCCTGTTGCAGAGCACAGGCTCCGGACGCACAGGCTTAGCGGCCATGGCTCACGGGCCTAGCCGCTCCACGGCATGTGGTATCTTCCCGGACCGGGGCATGAACCCGTGTCTCCTGCATCGGCAGGCGGACTCTCAACCACTGCGCCACCAGGGAAGCCCAATGCTGGGTTTTGAATGGTAGTAACCAGGCTCTTACTAGGATATCACATTAGTTTGTGTCCTAACTCTGCCTTTGGCAAGGACATGTGGGTGACTCGAATTTGGTAAGAGAGGGCTGTCTGCTGAGCTACCCCCACTGCTGTTAGAACACAGGCGCAGAGATGGAATTTTGAATATACCTGTTTTCCCTGCCAGCACATTTGTCACAGAAGCAGACTCCTTATGCACATTATCAAAAAACTCATATGTAATCTTCAATTCACATTTTGTTCACCTTTCTCTCCATTGCATTTGTCAAGTTCAGAAACTAGACTGTCAGCTGCCAGACAGGCTGCTCTTCTTCTTAAGAGATAGGTAAAAACCATTTAGTAATTCATTATCAAAGCTTACAGCTCTCGCAGGTGTTTTGGTCTTCATTTCAATTATTCTAAAAAAGCAAGCAGTAAAGAAAGGAAAAGTGTCTGGGACAATTAGATGGGCTCTCCAGTTGTCAAAAATCAAATTTTCACCTCTACCAATGCAAGTTCATATTCTGTTCTTAAGTCATCACAGGGAAACACAAGATGTTCATTGTCAGTTAGACTGTCAAGAAAGCTTGTCCAAAATCTGTAAAGGTGTCACATTCCACATATATTCTCAAGGCAGAAACCAGAGATCCAACTTCCCATGCTTAAACTTTCTGACTAGACAAATGGATCCTCTGGGATGATGTCTTAGATGAATATATGAGCTGGAGTTGCAAATAGAGTAACATGCTTTTAAGTTATTGGAACCCAGATAGTATAGAAGATTAATCTATGTAGTATGGAAAAAAGATCTAAAGCATGGTGTCTGCTCATGAGGCCTTTACACCAAGAACTCCAATGTGATGCCTGCAGTGGAGGATATAGGAGGTCAGAAAAGAGGCTGAGTTTTTGAGGAAATGGTAGTTTATCCGGAGTTTCACCCACCTACAGCAATTGCAGGGACACTGTTTGTTACGTGAGTTCCTCTCCAGGTGGTGATCTAACTCAGCCTGGAGTTCCAGAGCAGGAGTTGGTTAGGGGGTGAGCTTAATCTGACTTTTGCCTCATGGGTGAAGTAAAAGAGGAAAAGTGAGGGTCCTTGAGCAAATGTGGCTTGAGAACAAATGAGAGTCCCTGTCAAGAGGTCCAGCAGAACTAGGAGAACTGGGTCGGATTTAGGCTGTAACCAGGGTTAGACATGACTGCTCTCACTTGGTTTTTATCCTTGAGGTATACGGGAGCAAGTTTCACCAGAAGCAAAATTTCAACCGGAAGCCAGGCTTTTTGAACTGAGGACCCTCTCTCTTCCTCTGCTAGAAAGTGACGAGGTCTCAGACCCTGCTCTGGTTGGTTCACAGGTGGATACATCCTCAAGTAGGTAGGAGTAATTCTTGTTTTTATTTACTAAAGCACACCTCAGAAAGGAAAACAGTCCATTCTGGAGGCATTATGGGAGGTAAGACAGGCCCGTGATGGGTTGCCTATTTGATCACTGTGAATTTTCTCTCTGTGATGTCTTTTCCACCAGGAGCCTAGTCATGGGAAAAAAGAACCATAACCAGTAACTGTCAGTCTTCAAGGAGTCAGACAGCCAGCTTCCCTCCAGGCTACACAGAGATTGGCTCTGGTATATAATTTACTGCAACGTGTCAGAGAGTGGTTCAGCAATTTTCCATGCAAGTTGTCTATGTATCAGAGTAGACAAAAAATAAAATCTTTAGTACGTAAAAACCTTACAAAGCAGTTGTTAATAGTGACAAAGAACCTAGGAGGATAATTTTGGAGCCATTTATGAAATATTTATATGCCTATGTTAAAGGCCATTTTGGCAAACCAAGGGGTCTCTTCTACCTACCACCCAGACTCACGAAGACTAGGGCTCTGATAACCATGATTGTAATGACTCAATTCCCCACATCTACCAGCCTACTATAATCATCATGGTGTCTTCACAAGAAACTGTTCATTTTATTGCATCCCATGGCTACCTCCATTCCCTGTATGATTATTTAAGAAGCATTTTGTTGAGGTGGTTCTTCATTATGTTTAATTTCAGACCATTTATTCGTTAACTCATTTACACAGCACACATTAGTTGAGCATATATAATGTGCCTGGCACTGGAAAAACAGAATAGTAAATCACCATTCTCATCCTTGAACTCATCTTATTCTATTTGTAAAGGTTAAAAGCAATTATAATACAAAGTGAGAAATACCAAGTCACATGCAAATTGCTTAAGAAGATAGCAGCTAACTGTCTAGGTTGGTTGGAAGGATTCACAAAGAAGGTGACATTTGTTCAGGGCCTTGAAGAATGAGTAGGAGTTTCCTAGTGAATCAGGGGAAGAAGAGGACTTTGTATCAAAGGAACTGCATGCATGAAGACACAGAAGACATGACACAAGTTCAAATCTGGATTTCACCACTTACAAGCTGGGTAAAGTCATTTAACTGATTTTGAAGCCTCAATATATCCTTATTTGTAAAATATAGATATGTTATTTCCTGTCTACTCACAAATTTGAGACTCACATATCCTCAGGTTTTTGAAATTCGTTTGAAAATGATGAGGCTGGGAATGATTACTGGATAGGTTAGATGGTTGTGCAACTGGTGCCCTTCATGAGGGGAAGAGACAGAACACTGCTCATCACCACAGTGAAGGTTCAGGGCTGTGAGGACCACCGCGGGCAGAGGAGACAGACATTAGTGATGGTGCTGAGAAGTTAATCTGTTTCCCTTTTTAAATAGCTCTGCATGGAGGCTGTCAGTGGGACTCTCTCCCCAGCCAGATTTATGGCTTCTGAATGACATTGTTTTACTTTGCCATTTGGAGGCTAAACAAGGCTGGAGGGAACAAAAGTCTCATTTTCCTATCAGTGGCAAATGCATATCAATCAAGGTAACTGAAGTCCAGATGGAGTCATTTATGGGAGACCCATTGCACACTCCCTTGTGTTCTTTCTCTCTCTCTCTCTGTCCTCCCCCCACACCCCTTTCCCTCCTATTCTTTCCACCATCCCTTCTTTCTGCCCCTTTCTGGTATTCAGACCTGTCCACATGAAAAGCATAGGCCAAGTAGAAAATATTGCTCTCCCTCTCTTCAGCCCGTCTCTCTTGATGTTTAGGTCTGTTTGGCAGCTGTTCTTCTCCAAAGGGCACATCTTAAAAGAAAAAAAAAAAAAAGGCATCTCTCACTTTAATGAGGGCCATTTAGATATTAATCATCAGAAGTAAATAATGAAGAAAGATTTCCTTTTCTTGGAAGTCATATACACAGAGCGCTAATTAGCCAGTGCTATACAGGAGGAGAAATGCTCTACCTGTAGCCCAGGGTTGACTTTTCCAATGACCACTTAGAAATCAAGGATGGGAAATGAGCAGCATTTTATAGGCTCTTGTATTAATTATTTTGGGGGAGTGGATGTAAGTTCTGCGGTGGGGCAAACACGCCCAGATTATTCTTGGGGAGATGAATCAAATACTTTAATAAAAACTTGTAAAGGCTTTAATTACAGTGCATGGTTTACTGTGTAAGAGATAATAATATAACCGGATAAGAGGCTCTCTCTCTGAGTAGAGCTTATATGTATATCCTGATGAAATAGAAAGGATGGAATGTACATTTTTTGAGGATATACAAAAGGAACTTGGGGACCAATAGAAGAGAAGGGTGAAATATTTGTTGACTTTTATTGTTTGAAGAATTCTTGTTAAAAAGGATAGTGGTCCACTACTTCTTGATTTCACTGATACATGAGCAGGGAGGAATAGAAAAGAGATGAAGAGGAATGACATAAGTTGAACTTCAATGAGGTATCATTATTGTTTATTTCCTGTATCATAGGTTTTTCAAAGTAGGAGCTTTCTTTTCTGGTTGGTATGATTTAGGTATCATCTTACCACAAGGAAAAGGCTGTAATGGTGGAGGGAGGGTATGTTCAAGTCAGAGGATTAATATTTATAAAGCACCTGCTATGAATGAGGTACTATACTTTTTTACATACACTATCTCATTTAACCAACAATTCTATAAATTAGATTATTTCTAAATTTATTTTACAAATGAGAAAACTGAAAATAAAAGAGGCTAAGTAACTTGATCAATGTTACATAGCCATGATATATCAGTCAGGATTTAAATCCAGGTGTGTCTGACTCTGAATTCCAGACTCTTCATATTTTACTATGATGTCCAATAAATATTTGTTGATAGACTCATCTTTATTCAAGGCAAGAGCATGGACCCATTGGCTTCTCTTAGCCTTTTCCATTAATCTATTATCAGAAATAAATTGACTATAATAAGAATAATTCCTAGTATTATTATAGTAGCAGACATCTTTGCGTTGCCTAACTGGCATCCTTGCCCTTTCTTTGGGCAATGGAATTTGTTTTCCTAACGGGTATTAAAAACTTCATTTTTCCGGGCTTCCCTGGTGGCGCAGTGGTTGAGAGTCTGCCTGCCGATGCAGGGGACACGGGTTCGTGCCCTGGTCCGGGAAGATCACACATGCCGCGGAGCGGCTGGGCCCGTGAGCCATGGCCGCTGAGCCTGCGCATCCGGAGCCTGTGCTCCGCAACGGGAGAGGCCGCAACAGTGAGAGGCCCGCGAACCATCCCCCGCCCCCCCCAAAAAAAGCTGCATTTTTCTGATGAAGGTGGGAACTCCTTCTGCTCCAGCTCGCTTCCAGTTATAAGGTTGGGCACATAATCTAGACCTGATCAATCAGAGTAGCCTATTCTGTCCACGACTGTTGATTTTTCATGCCTTCCAAGATGATTTTACCTTTCTGCTAGAGTCATCAGGGAAGATGCTCTCTTTCCACTGGAGTTATTAAGCACGTATAAAGCAAGGCTGTGACTACTAGTAGGATCCATTTCCATTAATTTGAAATAAAAGAGCTTGTCTGAGATATAAGGAAGAAAAAGAGAGTCAAGCCCTGTTGAGACTCTTTAAGACCCTGGGTGCAGCCACACCTGGACCCCATTTTTTTCATTCTTTAAACGGATGTGACTCTATAATGTTTTTATTTTATCTTGGTTTATGTTATTTGCAACCAAATTAATTTTTAAATACATAAAAATCTGGCAATGTTATTTTGTGTGAGTGGCTGATAAAACATATATCTATAGTCAATGAGACAGCGCTGATCACATCCCATAATAGTGGACACAAGTCTGGTCCAAACCTTTTGAAGACTTTGGCACCTGCCCTTGTTTCCCAGATTATCTTTGAACTTCTCTGAAGGATCAACTGGTTGCCCAACAAATACATTTAGTGCCTCAGGCTCTGTGTAATGCCTGGGGGAATGCCTGGATTGGCCTTAATTGAGCCATCTCTCTTCCCTGTGGGGTCCCAGAGGCTGCTGTAAACTCAAGGAATAAAGCCAAATGAGAAATGAAGTGCTGATTTATTATCAGTTGTACGTGTGTTCAGAAGTCCCAACAGCTTTCCCATAAACTTGGTTGGAGCATAGGGTTTAGGTCCAAACCTAAGCCCTCTAATTCAAATCTTAACTCTAGCCAGTGGTAAGACCCCAGTGCCCAGTACCGGTTAGTAAAACGTATAAGAGGATGATAGGTAGATCAGACTTTAATCAAGAATCTAAATGTGGGTCCGCTTCCTGCACAGCCAGGGAACAGGGTAGACAGCCACACCCAAATGAATGAGCTTTCAATTTCAGTGTGTTTTTCCACTAGAAAACATGGCCCAATCAATGTCCTGTTCAATCCAGGGAATCAGATTGGGAAAAAGAAGTATATCATCCACAGATTTTGGTACTTTATCATCACCACCATCGTCATCATCATATCATAATCATGTATGCTAGCATACACCTCCTAAGTGATTTCTGACGTAAAGCTGTACTGCAGACACAGTGCTTGAGAACTGGTCAGCACTGTGGAAATCACCACACTATCTCCATGTCTGAGGCGTCTTTGCCTTTACTGAATTTGTTTATATTCCCACCTATACGTGGGCCTGCTCTCCAGGGATAGACCATAGTGGGAAAAAGCCTGTATGTTGTGTTACAGTGATCTACTGGGGAGGAGCACGGCATGTGTGTGTTTTCAGGAAGTCCTGTTACAGGGTGTGTATGTCTATTAACATAATCATTGAAAGAGAGCCAGGGTCCATAGGGACTACTTGAGATCATCTTTCTAACCCAGTGATTTTCAAGTTTAGCTACCTGACAGAATGCCTGGAGAGCTTATTAAAAACACTGGTTCCTGGGCTCCACCCAAGACCTACTGAATCGGAATCTCTTCTGGCAGGAGGGTAAGGCATAGGAATATTTATTTATAACAACTTTATAACAACTTCCTCAGGTGATTCTTCCTCAGGTGATTCTTACTAGCCCTTGGGGATTCCTTTATCTTTTACCTTCAATTTAAAAGACATCACTCTGAAATCTCATGAGCCAGATAAGAATCTAACCTATGTTCAGAGATGTTTAGAAAAATATATCTGCAACCTCTCTCAACAACAAATTCTTTTGTCCAATAAACTTCATTCTCAAAATGCTGTATCCCATCTCACATGAATCCCTGGCATTGCAGAATGAGTCAGTTTCCAGTCCCTTTCCTATTGTTATTGTCGACACTGTCGTGGTTTTGTGCTGCTACTGAGGCCCAGGTGGAGAGCAAGTAAGGCCACAGAATGCTTTCTTAGCTTCTTCTTGGTTCTTCTATTTTTTGTTTGTCTTCTGATTCCAGGGTGTCCATGCTTGGGATGTTTCTGCTTCTCTCAGTAAGATCCATTACTTGAATCTCATCTGGATCTAGATAAAGTGGCTGAAAGTGGCATAAATGAATCAGATTTGCAGGGGTAGGGAAGAGGGTAGAGAATCATGAAAGGGAACAGAGTGAGGGTCTGGGAACCTGAATGTGAGTTTGAAGAGGAAATGATAATTCCAATAAGTGTCTTTGGTTTTTTTCCCCTTTTGCATTCTCCTGGTACCTAATCCACTTGGCATAATCCTCTTAGCTGCATGTGTTCTGTCAGTATTTTATCTGATCTACTTCTCTGAATATCCTTTCTAAGGTTCGCTAGCTTCCTGCTATTTTTGAGAACCTCTAGATAGTACATGGGAAAATCAACACTGTTTCTCCATTTTGTTACAAATTTGAGTTTAGGGGACGCTTAGAAGATGAGAGCCCTTTGTATAGTTTGGAATTATTTGAAAAGTCTGGGAGCAATATTTCCAGCTTTCAAAATTTGGTAGGGAGAGACCTGAACAGTCTTTCTCCTTTGTAAGTTGAATCCTAATTTGTACACTGTTGGTATGGGTCAGGGGACTGCTGGGCTGAATCAGAGGATGGCGGGGTACAGGGAACTTTTAAAATATATTAGCCTTGGGATTTCCCTGGTGGTGCAGTGGTTAAGAATCCGCCTGCCAATGCAGGGGACACAGGTTCGAGCCCTGGTCCGGGAAGATCCCGCATGCTGGGGAGCAACTAAGCCTGTGCGCCACAACTACTGAGCCTGCACTCTAGAGCACGCAAGCTACAACTACTGAGCCCACGTGCTGCAACTACTGAAGCCTGCGTGCCTAGAGCCTGTTCTCCGCAACAAGAGAACCCGCCACAGTGAGAAGCCCGCTCACTGCAATGAAAAGTAGCCCCTGCTCGTCACAACTAGAGAAAGCCCAACGAAGACCCAACACAGCCAAAAATCAATCAGTCAATAAATTTATTTAAAAAAAATCTACTGAAGCCTGCGTGCCTAGAGCCTGTTCTCCGCAACAAGAGAACCCGCCACAGTGAGAAGCCCGCTCACTGCAATGAAAAGTAGCCCCTGCTCGTCACAACTAGAGAAAGCCCAACGAAGACCCAACACAGCCAAAAATCAATCAATCAATAAATTTATTTAAAAATATATATATATATTAGCCCACATGCCTAGGTGCTGACAACATTAATCAGTAGCTGTCAAAGTTCTTTAATAAGCTTGACATTGCTTTTGTTTGTGCCATCAAGGAAATGAGAGCATGATGAGGGACGTCCTTCACTTACCATAGATAAAGGCTGGGATTTTCTTCCTATAGACCCAGCCCTGTCTGTGTTCTGCCTTCTTCAGAGAATGACCTCAGGGCTGAAAAGGCATGACCACTTGCCCCAGTGCTTCGGTCCCTCTGCTTGACATTATACCATAATTACTTCATCCGGTTGGTTGGGAATTCAAATGTCTCTAAATTAAAATATTCCTGAGAGAGGTCTAACCTTAATCCCTTTATCAGCTTACCCTGTAATTATCAATTAATACTTTAGGAGAGATTAGCCTGCAACCAATGGAAATCAAGATAGTGGTCATGCAGTGAGTTCTCTGGGTACTTTTTAGCAGAGTGAACTTGAGTTTTAAATTTCTCTAGGTCCTTAATTCTTCTTTGTTTTAAGTAGAAGGACTAGGTGATAAGCTCTCCAAACGCATTCCTGAATTGCTCCCTGAAAGAGTGATGAAGAGGCTTTTCTTCATCTTGTTCCTGGAACTCAGGTCATGGAATTGTGCAGCTAGTGAAACAAAAAGAGAGTGTGGCTAGAGTGAAGCCATGGGAAGCCTAGATTGCCATAAAATTGCTTAGTTGCAAACCCCGAACAGCTGCATCCCAGAGATGAGTTTGCAAAGGAGGAGTATTTTACGGGATGTCACAGCTCAATAGCAGAAAAATAGGCTGATACGATCAGAAAGCATGCCGGGACATTGTGGACATCTGCCGTGCAGGATGACATCAAGTGGCTGTCTGAACACAGTCTGCAATCCCTCTCTTGACTTTGAAGACACCCCTGGGCCTCAAACTTCAAATCTGCACAGAAAGCACTATAGCCAGCAGGCTTGGCTTTCTCATGTCAACATGATGCAAATGTTTCTGTGGATACAGGGCTTGGAGTCACGAGAACTGGATTCCAGTATGATATCTGCCCCCCAACCATTATTATTAACTTTGAGCTTTCCTATATCCTAAGCACGGAGCTGCTTTACATACTTATCTCATTCAGGTTGTGACCTTGGGCTCTTAATTTCTGTGGATCTTCATTTTCTTATCAATAAAAATGGTACATTTCTGCCTTATCCGATAATAGTAACTAACATTTACTGAATGCTTACTATGAGGCCGGCACTGTGGTAAGCATTTTTTATGCATTAGTCTCTTATTTAATACTTACAATAATCCTAAGAAGTAGGTAGGAATTATGATTATTTACAGATGGGAAAACTTAATTGAACCAAGTGGGATAAAGCATAATGGAGTTTGTAGGAAGGGACTTCATGTTTCCTGATCTTCCTGAATTTCCAAGTCAGGTGACTGCTTTTGCTGATATAACCTAGAATTACCCCAAAGGGGCTTTCTGTTTTTAGTCCTGGCTGTATGAAGCCATTTCATCTCAGTGAGGACCAATTGGAAGACTCTTTGTGCATGGAGGTAGTCAGGTGGTCATGAGACATATAATCTAACAGATCTTCTAGGACTGAATAGGAGCTGCTTGTTTAAGAGTACATGTGGGGGCTTCCCTGGTGGCGCAGTGGTTGAGAATCTGCCTGCTAATGCAGGGGACACGGGTTCGAGCCCTGGTCTGGGAGGATCCCACATGCCGCGGAGCAACTAGGCCCGTGAGCCACAACTACTGAGCCTGTGCGTCTGGAGCCTGTGCTCCGCAACAAGAGAGTCTGCGATGGTGAGAGGCCCGCGCACCGCGATGAAGAGTGGCCCCCCGCTCGCCACAACTAGAGAAAGCCCTCGCACAGAAACGAAGACCCAACATAGCAAAAATAAATAAATTAATTAATAAACTCCTACCCCCAACAACAACAACAACAAAAAGAGTACATGTGAATTCCAGAGTTTACTTATGAGGAGGTTCTATTGGCAAACTTCCAAAAGTCACCAAGAATAATATCAGTACACTGAATCCATCCCTTTACTTCTCCCTGTACCTTCTTTTCTGCGTCGTCTTCCAGAGTTGTGCCTTGTTGAATGTTCTAAGCTCCAGTTGTCATGATCTGAAAAATGGGATTAATAATACCTTTAACTGACTAGTTGGGGGGGGGGTAAATAGGAGAATTAAATAAGATATCAGGCATTAAAGTGTTTTGTCAGTGATGAACTAATATAGCTGTTAGGCCTAATAGCAGCCATGCTGATGGCTGATTTATTATTTGTCACTGACTACAGGACTGCATCTCTCTTATTTGGAGGACATGCTTCCCAATATTTATTTTCTTCCTTAAATAGATTGTCATTTGCTAATTTTCTCCCTTCTCTGTGAAATAAAATTATATCAAGGAGAATTGAAAAATTAGAAAAAATCTGTGCAGTAATTGGTAGGGGAAGGATAATAAGAAAAGGAGGCAACTGTGCTGTTTAGCATATCTGTGAGTGTGTTAATTTAATTAGAACTGTCCTATATAAATATGAAACTCAATTCACTTTATTTCATAGCTCCTTTGCTTTTCAAAGTATTCCCAGTTACAGTTTATCTTTTTAAAATTCTTCTGTGAGTTTGAGGAAGTTAATGGCAGAGAGACAACTCAAATTTAAATGAACTGAGAGCTCTTGATCTTATCACACTTTGTCTCTCTGTTATTTTGGTTTGCCTAGCTGTGGGCCCAGAGGCAAAAGCAGTGCTTGATTTTTCTTGCCTTCCTAGATGGAGGCGATAAAACAACTTCCATTCAGTGGAATACATATTTTGTGTTGTTTTCCTAGGAAGGGGATTGTATTACTTTATGTCTCCACACTCGCAGTCATCTGTAGACAATCACCCAACCTTTCTAGGTGATTAGCCAAAATATAGGAGGTTATCTGGATTGTTGTTTTCTTTTGATCCTCCCAACAACTCCGCGAGGGTAGGATAACATTATCCCCATTTTACAGGTAAGGGTGGAGTCAGTAAGTGAGAGAGCCAGGCATGTTTGGCCTCTAAGTATAATTCCTAGTGTTAGAAATGGTGGACTTAGTTCCTTCATTAAACTTTTGATAGATTTGGTATAAAGGTAGTGAAAAAATTGCCCACGGAATTAGTCTGAACTGAATTCATGAGAATCATCGAATCCCACAGGCAGAAGGTCCTCTCTTATAGGACCTGTCTTGCAGGATGAGGTGAGTGACGGAGGGTCGTGCAAGTACGAGTTGGATCCTGTCTTTGTTTAAAATTTTGATTTCGTTCATCATGGATTTTTGTGTCCATTAAAATTTTCTTTAACATTGCATTAAAATATTAACTTACCTTGAGGGTTTTTGTGGTGCCCCCTTGCATTTTGTGCCCAAGATGAGTGAAGCACTTGCTTTACCCTAGTGTTAGCCCTGTAGAGCAGGCACACCGCTAGGCAGGCTACTAGTCATATCCCTTCCTTTTCCACATGAAGAAACTGAGGTCTAAAATCACAAAGCTGGTACCAGTAACTCACGTCTCTTGAGTCACAATTCAGTGCTCTTCCTGTTACACTAAATGGAACTGAAAAAACGTGGCAGAAGAGCGTCAGGAGGGTGTGACCTCAGAGTAAAGCCCGACTGAATGTACCAGGGAAGAAAGTGTAGAGGCCTCAAACTGCACATGTCTGTTCAGTACCAAATCTTCCTCTTAGCCAGAAAGTAGAAACAGCCACAAGTTGCAACAGGTAGAATTTAGATTAGGCAGAAAGAAATACTTGACAGTGTGGGAAGTGATGTGCTGCACCGGTTTCTAGAAAATGACATAAAATAAGAGTGGCAAATGCAAATGCATTGGGTCGTGTGTAAATAAGTAGTGGGACTGTGACAAACTGCGGTGAGAGACCACAAGTAGAAGACAAGTTCTTCAGTTCCATTCATCACTTAGAGAAGCAATGTCTCTTCTGCTTTCTTTCTGGGTCTCAGGCATCCCCTTCAATTTCAGGTCGAAGTTTTTTTCTGAAGCCACTTGAACCCTAGTTTGGTAGCATCCTCTTTTCCCTCCCCACAGAAATTCCTTGATCCTACTTCTGCTTTGTTTTATCTTTGCAGCTCTAATCAGCAGAGACTGCGTCACCAGTTCTCTATCCTTCCCTCAGGTATTTGCTCCTATAGCTCTGGGTCCTGGATTACAGCATTTTCCAACCCTTTGAGTGGGCTCTCTTCTGCTCTAAAAAACATTGGCTCTTTCACAGCTACTGTCCCCATTATGGCATTTCTAGCCTCCCAAGCTGGGCCATCACATCCCTAATCAACAAGTCACCTTGCAACCACATTGCCTTTTCTTGGATGACTTTTATGTAGGACAACATGCATCTAGACTGGGTGAGAGAATCACACAGGCAGGGGCTTTACTTTGCTCTGCACTGAATACTCAGCATCTAGCATAGTCCTCTGCTGTGCAAGTAGGAGGTCAACAGTACTTACTGAGGAAATAAACAATGACACCAGTGCAATTCAATTCACTCCAAATTGGGTATCTCTCCTAGAATTCACATAGGGATTTTCAAAATGGCCAAAAGGCAATACATTTCATAACAAAACCACAGTGTGGGTAATCAGGGAGATGAAAGAAATAAAAACAAATCTGTGACATTTTGCATGTGGCCTGATAAACAGCCATGTACTCCAGCTACCAGGACTGTGGATCCTGCCTTTTTAAACAGGCCCATTTGCTGGTGTGCCCTGTGCTCCTTTGGAGGCTTTCAGCACCACGGATAGAGGCACCGTGTTTCCTTTTATCTGTAACTCACTGAACATCGGGATGAAGAAACTCAGGGTTTGAGACAGGGCTCTCAGTGACTGGTGGAAATTACCCACTTTTGGCAGAAGAAAATTCTCTTAGAGCCTTTTTATTTCCCTTTTCCCTTGGCAGGCTTGCATTTTCCAGCTGCTAAGGCACTTAAGCTTCTACAGGTTGGTCTTCAGGTGCCCGGAGGATGGGGAGGGGTTGCCATGGAAATTGATATCTTCTGAGTTTGAGGCTCCAGGGCAACCCCTACTGATGGCTGATGTGTCTCCTATGCTAGGCATGGCCCTCATCCAAGTAACCAAGTGTACATAGGAAGTAGGCCCAGTTGTTCATTGAGTACTGGCTTTAGGTTCCAACCTGAGGTCATCCTATTGCCAGAACAAGAATTAGGAAAATTAGTAAATTCCGCCAAGGCTTAACTGATGAAATATAATATACACACTTGTGAGGATAAATCCTTCCCAAACTTTCAAGTTTTATTGTATTTGGTTGTAAAACCCAAAAGCCAGTTTGACTAACTCTCAGACCCTGTTAAATCCTTTTTAGGGGCAATGTGATATACCCTCCCCACCCCTGCCCTTCCTAAGGACTCCTTTTGTCTTCTCATTAGCTATATTCATTGATTTTATTTTGTGTGTGTGTTCTTGGAACTCATTTATTTTTATTATTATTAGAATGAAGCTCATTACTTCCCATTACTCTTTTTTTTTTTAAAGGGAACGCTATTTATTTATTTATTTAGTCTGTGTTGGGTCTTCGTTTCTGTGCGAGGGCTTTCTCTAGTTGCGGCGAGCAGGGGCCACTCTTCATCGCGGTGCACGGGCCTCTCACTGTCGCAGCCTCTCTTGTTGCAGAGCACAAGCTCCAGACGCACAGGCTCAGTAGTTGTGGCTCACGGGCCTGGTTGCTCCGTGGCATGTGGGATCTTCCCAGACCAGGGCTCGAACCCGTGTCCCCTGCAATGGCAGGCAGATTCTTAACCACTGTGCCACCAGGGAAGCCTTCTTTTTTTCTTTATTGGAGTATAATTGCTTCACATCCCTCCCCCCTCCCCGTGTCCTCAAGTCCATTCTCTATATCTTTGTCTTTATTCCTCCTCTGCCACTAGGTTCATCAGTACCATTTCTTTTAGATTCCGTATACGTGCGTCAGCATACGGCATTTGTTTTTCTCTTTCTGACTTAACCTCACTCTTTATGACAGACTCTAGGTCCATCCACCTCACTACAAATAACTCAGTTTCATTTCTTTTTATGGCTGAGTAATATTCCATTGTATATATGTGCCACATCTTCTTTATCCATTCCTCTGTCGATGGACATTTAGGTTGCTTCCGTGTCCTGGCTATTGTAAATAGAGCTGCAGTGAACATTGGGGTACATGTTCATTAGCTCTATGCAAATGCAGAGTTTTACTAAGTTTATCAAAATGACTTTTTTAGTGTGTGGTGGGGGTCTGTCATTCTGGACCCTTTGGGGTCCAGACTGACTTTCATTTATTTTCTAAATTTGATGCCTTTCTTCCATTTTCTTGAAGTGTCTTAAATTTTTGTAGTCTGTCTTTTCCTTTTCACCCCATTTCTGGCCATCATATACAATCTGAGCTGGCCCTTTTCTCATGATAATAAATGTCCTGAGTTCCTTTGGTGAGGAAGCTCAGGACAGGAGCTGATGGAGATTAGTCAAATGTCAGAGATACCTGCCCTTTGGCTTGCACCTGGGAGCAGATCCATGTGGCTATTTCTCTATGTGTCCCAGCTTTGAAAAATGAGAGTGAGGTTTTCTTCCTACACTCTCATAAAATCAGAGGTATCCCAGGCTTGGGTATTTGCATACCACAATAAGAATCACTAAAACCAAGACTATGTGATGGAAGGGTAGGAGCAGAAATTTTACCTGAACCATAAATTATCTTATAATGTTGGTTTGAGAAGGGATTCAGGGTTTACTCAGGGACATATGTGTTTTGTTTTTTTTGTTTTTACAGAAGGGCTCACGATACAGCTTAGATATTTTCTGCTGTCTGTAAAATGAATCAGAGTGCCATTTCCTTTTATGTTTGTGCTGGTGCCTTCTGTTGGCTTTTTAGAGTCTGACATGGTATTTGGGACCCTCCATGAGATTGGGAAGAGTTTCTTTAGGTGGTAAAGGCCAGAGGCACACAGACTCCTTCTCTGATGCTTACTGTCTTTCTATCATTAGGAACACCGTGGACACTTTGGGACTCGATTTATTTTATGCTTTTTTTCAAGAAGGTGAATCTTTTGGGGGCAAAGTTTTATAGAGGTGGAAATGGTCTCACTTATATTAGCTGAGGGTGCTAAAATGAAGGGCTCTCCCTTGACTCTTTAGGGGTGGCCTAAATACATGTCATTATGTATTAGCAACCTCAGTTCATCCTAGGATACTATTCATTCTCCCTTGCTCCTAGTTAACTATGATAGCAAATATTGGTCATGTCTGGGTTCAGAGGATGACCAGTGTAGCCATGGCCAAAGGCATGGGATTACCATGAGAAGAGGAAAAGCCCATAGAGCATGGAAGTGCTTTTGTATTAATAATCATTCTCGGAGGGACTTCCCTGGTGGTCCAGTGGTAAAGAATCCACCTTCCAGTTCAGGGGGCACGGGTTCGATCCCCAGTCAGGGAACCAAGATCCCACATGTGGTGGGGCAACAAGGCTGCGTGCCACAACTACTGAACTCATGCACCTCAACAAGAGAGCCTTCATGCCGCAAACTACAGAGCCCACGTGCTCTGGAGCCCACACGCCACAACTGCAGAGCCCACGCGCCACAACTAGAGAGAGAAAACCTGCGTGCCACAAAGACCCACATGCCGCAACTAAGATCCCACATGCCACAACTAAGACTGGATGCAGTAAAAAAAATAATAATAACAATAAAGAAAAAATAATTATTCTCAGACAGGCTTTTACATACACCCAGTCATTTCAGATCTTCATTATAACCGTGTGAGATGATAAGGGTTATCTTCGACCTCAGCAGGGTTCTCAACATTTTCACTCAACCTTACTAGAGACTGGTAGTCTCTCCATCCCATCTCCTTCAATGATGATTCCAAAATATCAATACTCTCCTATTTCCCTTATTTAACACTCAATTTCATTGGAAAATCTTGCTTCTAAATCATGGAGAAAGTTGATGCTATTTTATAGTATCTCCTTCAGTTCTCTAGCCCACTCTTACTTTCAAACTTTCTTTCTGATTTATTCTCATGTCCTTTTCTTCAGACTTAGAGGTTCCTCCTCTGGTATAAGACCAGTCCCTTCTCTTCTATCTTCCAGGACTTTTTTTTTTTTCAGAGTCTCCTTTCCCATGACCCCACCTACCAAATATCCCTCTCTTGACCTCACATCCCTTTAGCTCCCATCTTGATTCTTTTTGCTTCCTTCTTCTTTCTTTTTTAAATCCAAATCACCATTCTTACCCAGCTCACTGAAATCTGAATTATCTTTTCTTTTTTGGATCCAGTGAATCTTCCTTAGGCCAATGATTTATCTTCTCACCAAACTTGCTATTCCTCCAGTGTTTGCCATTTCTGAACATGGCACCACTGTCATCTAGCTGGCTAATCCAGAACCTTCACCCTGCCCCTTTTCACATCTTATGCAAAGTTAACTTCTACTTATTTTTTTCTTCCTTGACAGCTCTCAGTGCCACCTTTGCCTCTGTATTCCCACTATCACCACCAATGTTTGGTAGATCTATGTAGTTTGCTATCCCACTGCACCAGCCTCCTAGCTAATATCTCTTCCTCCAGTCCTCTTCTATTCAAGCCCATCCTCCCATATCACTAGAGTACATCTGCCCACATTCACTATGTAAAGTGGAAAGCTAATCTGATTAAAACCCTCATTACCTCCCTATTGCCTGTAGGATAATGTTACATTTTCTTTAGGAGGCTCTCCCCAGTATGGCTACCAATTTTCCAGCCTTTTGTGCCCACCCACCTTTACCTTACTTTTTACCCTCCAGTGACACCCAGTTGTTGATAGTTCCCATGTATTTAAAATACTGTTTCTCAAACCCATTGTTTGCTTGAGCTTTCCCCTCTGCCAATATTGGCCTGTCCCTATTTGCTGAATTAATTTATACTCATCCTTTAAGAATCAGCTCAGGCATCATCTCTCCAGCAAGCCTCCCAAATGTTTCTGCCACTCTCTCCATCCCTTACCACACTGGGTTAGTTACCCTCCTTTCTGTTGGTATAAAATGCTGTGCATGTGGGCTACTATTGCACTCATTATATCGAATTATGATTTTCTGTTCCTGTATTTGCTTTCCTCAATATGTCACCATACTCCTTCAGTACATCATTTGCATCTGTAGCACTGAGCAGAGTTCTTGACACACAGGAGGTGCTAAATAAATGTAAGTTTAATACATTTATGCCAAATTTAGAGCAGGTTTGAAAAAAATCCAGCCTTTTCCCATAGAATAAGGGGAAATTGGTGGGGCAATGTGTTAAAAAGTTTTGAAAATTGTTTCTGTAGCCCATTTGTCCCTGTTATGGAAGTATTTTATTTTTATGGAAGTATTTATTTTTTCATTTATTTATTTATATGGCTGCACCGCGTCTTAGTTGCCATACACGGCATCTTCGTTTTTGTTGCAGCATGTGGGATCTAGTTCCCTGACCAGGGATCAAACCCAGGCCCCCTGCACTGGGAGCATGGAGTCTTAACTGCTGGACCACCAGGGAAGTCCCTAGAGAGTCCACTGGTGTTCTCTACCACTGGGAGATGATGAGATGATGAGGCAACACGGAGTTGACCTCCTCTCTTTTGAATAACATGGAATCCATTGTGGAGACCTTTAAACATATGGTGGTATTTTCTATCAAAACTGAGATAAATATGAAGGAGTGTTCACTGACAATAATGACTATAGATAAATGCTGTCAGTTGGAAGAAAATATCAATCACAGATGTCACTGGATCTGTGAAGGCCACACTGAATTTTATACAAATGTAAATTTTATAAAGTAAGATTTTAGAGAAGGTTATAATCATATTCAGAAAGTGAGGTAAGAATGAAATGTGCTTTTGAGTGGCTGCCCAATCCATAAAGAATACTCTATAAGGCAGTAGGGAGCAAAGGTGTTGCACAAGAGCTAGCTAGATGCAGTCATTCTCATTTCTTTAACCTTAATTTCTAGATCCTGTTTTCTTTGACTGATTGTCAAGGCATCCCTCAGAGTCTTTACGTTCTTGCTTTCTCTTTAAAATGTAAAGTTCCAAACCAGATTCTCATACAGAATTCTGAGATGGTCACTATGCCACATTCCTGTTCAACATTCCCGGGCTACATTTTCCTTTATAAAGAGTAGCATTTTTATTTTCCACTAGGACCCCTAGATTCTCCTCTTTTAAAAACTTGATACTTACCAGAAACAGGTGTGCTCCAACCTGTATCTGTGCAGTATTTTTTGTAGTAGGCAATTACATGTACTTTTAATGATAATGGTTGTTTGTACATTAACAATAGTTGCACTTTAAAGATTAGTTTTTCCCCCCCTTCCTTCCCCATATGTGTATGTGCACAAACAAATGCACACAAGGGCAGACCTGATCGTTCCTTTGTTATAAGTAAAGACCATCTAATCATAATAAAGCACATTTAATAATTATGTGTAATGAGCAAATTAAAGCAATAATGCAAGGAAGTAAGAGCCAGTTCCTTAGAATGTTTGTCTTATCTTGTAATTGAAAAAAAATAATTTCCCCTGAAGTAGGAAAGACTGCTGAGCTGCCTTGCTTTTGCCAAATATGAGGGTAACTGACACTTTGCTGCTCTAATGTTTACTGGCTGAAATCCTGGAGGGAGTGTGGGAAGCGGAAAGGAGAAGATCTATTGAATTTGGGGGTTAGTTTTACTCTGGATTATATGGCAGGTTGATTTCAACAGACACTCAGCAGCAGGCATGCATCCATTCATAACTGTGTTACTGTTGGGAGTATGCAGCAAAAGAGTGTAAGGATCAAGAGCTGGAGCTTTGGTGTTAGAAAGACCTGATTTCTGGTCGCACATTTGTCATTCTACTAATTTGTGATTTTAGGAAATTAGTTCTCTAAGATCTAGTTATTCCAACTGTACAAAGGGGTTAATGATGGCACACACATCACAGGTTTTTTTAATATATAAATTATTTATTCATTTATATATTTTTGGCTGCGTTGGGTCTTCGTTGCTGCACGCGGCGGGCTTTCTCTCTTTGTGGCGTGCGGGGGCTACTCTTCGTTGTGGTGCGCGGGCTTCTCATTGCGGTGGCTTCTCTTGTTGCGGAGCACGGGCTCTAGGCGCGCGGGCTCCAGTAGTTGCGGCACGCGGGCTCAGTAGTTGTGGCTCACGGGCTCTAGAGTGCAGGCTCAGTAGTTGTAGCGCATGGGCTTAGTTGCTCCGCGTCATGTGGGATCTTCCAGGACCAGGGCTCGAACCCGTGTCCCCTTCACTGGCAGGCGGATTCTTAACCACTGCACCATAAGGGAAGTCCACATCACAGGGCTTTTGTGAAGCTTAATGTGCTAGTGCTTACTTTAGTGGCTGCTGTATAGTCAGGGTGCAGTGAATATGCTCTATGAGAAAAAGGAGGGCAGGAAGTGACTAAGACGTCCAAAGGATGATATGATGTAGTTGAAAGAGGATGGGGTTAGACATTTGAATCCTGTGTTCATTTTTCACCAGCTATATCATGTTGGATAAAGCAATTTGAACTTTGAGGGCCATCATTTTCCAAATCTCTCTCTCTGTATATAAAAAGAGATATTAATGTCTATTTATAGGTCAGTTCTGAGAGTTAAATAAGACAATGTATGTGTAAGTGCCTAGCTGCTGAGTGCCACATCTTTCTGTTAGTAGGAGCTAACTAAATGCCAATTGTGGTGGTATGCTACTGATGCTGAACAGCACTTAGCTGCGGTTTGTGTCATTCCCAAATGACTTTCTTATGGTATGAATCCTGTATGTGTCCTGTTCTACTTAATGTTCCCATCAGGCTCATGATTCCTGATTTTTAGAGCAAAGTTTGATGCCTGAGAGTATTTTATGGGATAGCAGTTGCTGTCAGGGTCCCTCCCATATCCCCTTATTCTTACCGGTTCAGTGCGTGCCAGCCCAACTTCTGCTGGCATGTGCATTTCTCTGCCTGGGGGCTATTCCTTGACATTGGACCCTACTTTGAGTCCTTGCTGTAGGCCAGAAGTGCAGAGGCATTAACGGCCCCCTTCTTCAACATCCCTTAATCAAAGGCTGGCGGTGTCCTTCATTAGCTCCTAGACTTTCCTCAGTGAGTTCACGTTCCATTTTTCCTTAGTGGTAGCCGGATTGATAATGCACCCTCTGGTGGGGGCTGTCTTATCCTTGTGTCACACTCCCACGACATCTTACAAGTAAATTGCTTGCACTTCAACCCTGGTCTCAAAGTTTACTTCTGAAGAAACTCAGATGAAGATGCACAGCCTCCTCGACAAGCCCAGTGATGCTTATGGAGAATTATTATGCATAGATCTTGATACCTGGATTATTGCTGTAGGGAGCTTTTTATAACAGAACTAGTTTCGTCTGGTCCAAGGCTTAATATGTAGCTTGGAATCAAGATGACTGGGGCTGGGAGTGGGGGTGGGAGGAATTGGGAGATTGGGATTGACACGTATACACTATTGATACTATGTATAAAATAGACAACAAATGAGAACCTGCTGTACAGCACAGGGAACTCTACTTAATACACCATGGTGACCTGGAATCCCAAAAAGAGGGGCTATATGTTTATGTATAGCTGATTCATTTTGATGTACAGTAGGAACTAACACAACATTGTAAAGCAAATATACTCCAATAAAAATTAACTAAAAAAAAATGACAGGGGCCAATTAAATCTTTTCTAAAATGATACCTGTCAATGTGCTTAGGTTGGTAGGGGCTGTGAATCTTATTTGACCTTCTTTATCAGAAGGATGTTGTAGGTTTTAGGATGAGAGTGGGTGAAAGAGGATCAGCACATTGATTCCAGGGCTAAATTTGGGGCTTGAGACCTCCTGGGGAGGTCTGGGTTTATATGAGATTTTGAGGGCCATTCTAGCCTCAAGGGCACACACACATCAGTGTCCTTCCAATTAGGGATTCTCTAAAATTGGACTCCCTGATTTAAGGTGATCTGTAGTCTATGATTAGCTGAGGACAAGGTAAGCCCTGGGGAGAGTGGAGACAATTTGCCCAGATTTCCGTTTCCTATAATCTGTCTAATGTGGCCAACTGGGCTAATGCAGTTGTGACCTGGGATCATGAATGAGTTTCACAGGGTCCACGAACCTCCTGATATTTTATTAAACACTCTGTGTTTATGTGCATTTTTTTCTGGGGAAGAAGTCATGAGTTTTTGGATTTTAATAGGGGTTCTCAAAATATTAAAAATTTTATTGCTAAAGATAATCTGAAGGAATATTTTTGAGCACTGATCACATCAGTTGTAATGAGAGTGCTCCTTGGGGCCCCAGGTGGGCTCAGACCTGGAGCTGTGGGACCCAGAAGTCAACAGTTGTCTCATGGGACGTTAACTCTTGTATATCCTGGTTTGCTCATAAGCTCTGCAGCTTCCTGCAGGCTTCCCACATGTTGGTGGCAGAGAAGCCCCAAGGCACAACATGAGAGATACATGATGCAGCAGGGGCAGAGTGCTGTGGCGTTATACCTAAACACAGCTGTTAGCAGGGGCAGTCACTGGCATGTACAGGTGGGCAGAGTGGGCATGAGGCGGGGCACAGACGTGTCTGATACGCCTTCTCCACTCTAGTTACCTCTCCTCATTGAGACCATGTTCATCTTCACACTGTTGGCACATATGGATCATAAGGATAAGGAAATGTGGTGGAGAATTGAAATGTAAAATTGGGAAAAGTATATTTCCACAGATTCTCAAACAGTCCTCTGGGTTATATAGGGTGTATAGTGGAATTCCTGCTTTTTCCAAACAAGAAAATTAGGGCTCGCAGAGGCTATCTATGAGAATTGGCTAGGGTCCCACAGTTAAAACATCATGGAGCCAATTTCTTCTTCCCTCAGAGTTTTCTATGACATCATTCTGCTCCCTGGCAACACATCGTCAGAAAAGTAAAAGACAGCTTAAGGCAAGACATGCTGATGGGGGCTCTGTAGCTTCACCATCTTATTGAGAGGATACCTGTGTATGACCTGACAAATCTTAACCACAAGGAACTTCTGCTTGCAGCTGGTTTGAGCTACAGCATGGGCAGAGGTGGCAGTGGAGAGATGACTGGGGAGAGGTCACCCAAGAGTCTGCATGGGGATTCTGGGTGTAGGTGCTGGGTTCCCAAGTTGTCAGCTAAGCATGCTTTTGCTGTTGCGCTTTCACAGGTTGCTATGGAGACCAGTTGATTTTAAAAACTCATTTCCATTGTTTTTTCCCTTAATAATAGTTCTAAATATTGATTTATTGGCGTTGCTACAGATGTAAATTGACTTCTGTGATACTGATGAACTGACTCTTCTTTTGTAAAATTTAGAAGGAAGATGGAGAGTCTAGGAGAACCAGGACATACAGGAGCAATAGGCTGCACTGCTAATGGGTACCCTGTGCTCTGGAATCAAAAGAAAGCATGTGCAGGGAGGAGGTCTCTGAGAATAAGCCTGTGAGATACTCCTACCTGCATCAGTTAAGGCCCTTTGGTTGCAAGCAGCAGAACCCAGTGCAAAAGGGAATATACTGGGAGGCTAGAGACTGAATGGAAATGAACTTCAACTATTTTCTTCCTTCCTTGCACCCATCCCTCTGTTCCTTCTTCTTTCTCTTCCAAATCTTCGTCCTTAATTACCTATGCATAACCACACACACATGATTTTACATAAATGTATAAATGCAATGATTTAATTCATATTTGTCTAAGTGCAGTCTTCCTTTCCATTTTTGCGTGATTTCCCCTCTTCCCCACATTGCCTATATTGGTCCCCTAACTCCACTCTAAGACAGCTTATATAAATAACCTTTTATAATCTGCCATATTTTTCTCTGTACTCATATAATTTATACATATAGACATATATACATGTTTTTCAGGTCAGTGTTTTATAAAATGGGGTATTACGTGCTTATTTGGTACCTTGATTTCCTTTCTAGAGAGAAAATTTTATTGTGAAATATAGAATAAATACAGAAGAGTTTTAAAAATGTATTTACATGGTTTAAAGAATGGTAAAGCAAATATTCATGGTGAACCTACCCCTTAAATTAAGAAATGGAAAATTACTGGTGCTTTAGAATGTGCCTGTGTGCCGCTCTGCAATCTCTTCTTCCTCTTCCCCTTGAGAACATTACGCTCTGGAATCCATCCTGTGCTTCTCTTTATATGTTTTGTTTTTCTTGCTCAGCTTCACCTCATGGAAATCGCTCTGTCAAAAGGCAGAGCTCTTAAAAAAAAAAAGAAAAGAAAAGAAAAAAAAGAAGAAAAAAGGCAGAGCTCTAATTGATTCTTTTCTTAATTTTTAATTTAATTTAATTTATTTTTTATATAGTAGGTCCTTATTAGTTACAGCAGGTTCTTATTAGTTATCCATTTTATACATATTAGTATATACATGTCAATCACAATCTCCCAGTTCATCCCAACCGCCCCCCCCCCACCGCTTTCCCCCCTTGGTGTCTGTACGTTTGTTCTCTACATCTGTGTCTCTGTTTCTGCCCTGCAAACTGGTTCATCTGTACCATTTTTCTAGGTTCCACATATATGCATTAATACACGATATTTGTTATTCTCTTTGTGACTTCACTCTGTATGACAGTCTCTAGATCCATCCATGTCTCTACAGATGACCCAATTTCATTCCTTTTTATGGCTGAGTAATATTCCATTGTGTATATGTACTACATCTTCTTTATCCATTCATCTGTCGATGGGCATTTAGGTTGCTGCCATAACCTGGCTATCGTAAATAGTGCTGCAATGAGCACTGGGATGCATGTGTCTTTTTGAATTATGATTTTCTCTGGCTATATGCCCAGTAGTGGGATTGCTGGGTCATATGGTAATTCTATTTTTAGTGTTTTAAGGAACCTGCAAACTGTTCTCCATAGTGGCTGTATCAATTTACATTCCCAACAACAGTGCAAGAGGGTTCCCTTTTCTCCACACCCTCTCCAGCATTTGTTGTTTGTAGATTTTCTGATGATGCCCATTCTAACTGGTGTGAGGTGATACCTCATTGCAGTTTTGATTTGCATTTCTCTAAGAATTAGTGATGTTGAGTAGCTTTTCATGTGCTTCTTGGCCATCTGTATGTCTTCTTTGGAGAAATGTCTATTTAGGTCTTCTGCCCATTTTTTGATGATTGTTTGTTTTTTTAAAATTGAGCTGCATGAACTGTTTATGAATATTGGAGATTAATCCTTTGTCCATTGATTCGTTTGCAAATATTTTCTCCCATTCTGAATGTTGTCTGTTCATCTTGTTTGTAGTTTCCTTTGCTTTTCAAAAGCTTTTAAGTTTCTCTCCTGTTCCATTGATCTATATTCCTGCTTTTGTGTCAGTACCATATTGTCTTGATTACTGTAGATTTGTAGTATAGTCTGAAGTCAGACACCTGATTCTGATTTCTCCAGCTCCGTTTTTTTCCCTCAAGACTGCTTTGGCTCTTCGGGGTCTTTTGTATCTCCATACACATTTTAAGATTTTTTGTTCTAGTTTTGTAAAAAATGCCACTGGTAATTTGATAGGGATTGCATTGAATCGGTAGATTGCTTTGGGTAGTATAGTCATTTTCACAATATTGATTCTTCCAATCCAAGAACATGGTACACCTCTATATTTGTGTCATCTTTGATTTCTTTAGTCAGTGTCTTATAGTTTTCTGAGTACAGGTCTTTTACCTCCTTAGGTAGGTTTATTCCTAGGTATTTTATTCTTTTTGTTGCAATGGTGAATGGGATTGTTTCCTTAATTTCTCTTTCTGAACTTTTGTTGTTAGTGTATAGGAATGTAAGAGATTTCTGTACATTAATTTTGTATCCTGCAAGTTTACCAAATGCATTGATTAGCTCTAGTAGTTTTCTGGTGGCAACTTTAGGATTCTCTTTGTATAGTATCATGTCATCTGCAAACAGTGACAGTTTTACTTCTTCTTTTCCAATTTGTATTCCTTTTATTTCTTTTTCCTCTCTGATTGCCCTGGCTAGGTCTTCCAAAACTATGTTGAATAATAGGGGATGGGTCTCTTGTAGACAGCATATATATGGATCTTGTTTTTGTATCCATTCATGGAGCCTGTGTCTTTTTGGTGGAGCATTTAATACATTGATGTTTAAGGTAATTATCGATATGTATGTTCCTATGATGATTTTCTTAACTTCCTCTGCCTTTTCATTTTGTCTGTCTTTCTGTGAATGTGGTTTTTGTTCCATAGGCTGCAGAACTGTACTTGTTCTTTCTGCTGTCTGCCCTCTGGTGGATGAGGCTGTCTAAGAGGCTTGTGCAAGCTTCCTGATGGGACGGACTGGTGGTGGGTAGATCTGGGTGATGCTCTGGTGCACAGAGCTCAGTAAAACTTTAATCCCCTTGTCTGCTGATGGGTGGGGCTGGGTTCCCTCCCTGTTGGTTGTTTGGCCTGACACAATCCAGCACTGGAGCTACCTGGCTCTTTGGTGGGGCCAATGGCGGATTCTAGGAGGGCTCACACCAAGGAGTACTTCCCAGAACTTCTGTTGCCAGTTTCCTTGTCCCCATGGTGAGCCACAGCCACCCCCCACCTCTGCAGGAGACGCTCCAAGACTAGCAGGTAGGTGTGGTTCTTTCTCATATGGGGTCACTGCTCCTTTCCCTGGGTCCCGATGCGCACACTACTTTGTGTGTGCCCTCCAAGAGTGGAGTCTCTGTTTCCCCCAGTCCTGTTGAAGTCCTGCAACCAAATCCCACTAGCCTTCAAAGTCTGATTCTCTAGGAATTCCTCCTCCTGTTGCCGGACCCCCAGCTTGGGAAGCCTGGTGTGGGGCTCAGAACCTTCACTCCAGTGGGTGGACTTCTGTGGTATAAGTGTTCTCCAGTTTGTGAGTCACCCACCCAGCAGTTATGGGATTTGATTTTGCTGTGACTGCGCCCCTCCTACCATCTCATTGTGGCTTCTCATTTGTCTTTGGATGTGGGGTATCTTTTTTGGTGAGTTCTAGTGTCTTCCTGTCGATGATTGTTCAGCAGTTATGATTCTGGTGCTGTCACCTCTAATTGACTTTTTAAGGGGTACGTAATATTCCATTGTGAGGCTTTATTACATATGTGTTATTCCCCTATTGATTGTAAATTCATTTCCAGCTTTTCATTCTACCATGTTCAATGTTGCAGTAACTCCTTGTGCATTTGCACTGGTGCTTTTATCTCTGTGGTATAGTGCAGGAGTGGGTTGATGAAGAGAAGGAGATATGTTCTTTTAATATGAATGAATGTTACTGTATTGCTTTCCAAAATGTCGTACCACTCACAAGTGTTACCTCAAGCAGTGTGAGAGCATGCTTTACATGCACCCCAAAGAGTAATGGGGCTATTGCTCTTTTTAATTATGCCAGTCTGAAGAGTATCAAGAGCTAGCTCATTGTTATCTTAATTGCATTTCTCAGACTTGGTGAATCTGCGCATATTTGCTTTTGTTTGTAATCCATTTAGCCGAGCATGTCTGTGAAGGGACTATTCGTAATTTCTGCTCATTTCTTCAGTGGCGATGTTTGTCCTTTTTCTTGTCTTTTCAAAGTCTGTTACTTTTTCATTTTGTTTGGGGTATAGTTTGCCATCAAATATGTTGCTTTTTTATGTAGTTAAATGTGTCTGTTTTTAAATTTTATAGCTTCCGGGTCTCCAGTCTTGGTAGAGAATGTTTCTCCCATCCCCATCTCTAAGGAGTGTGATTAGTTTTTTAGATTGTCAATTTTTTTTCAATTTGGCTTTACTTTTTATATTTAAATCTTAACTCCACCTGGAAATTTATTTTTCTGTTTAGTGTAAGCTGGAGGTTCATATTAATTTTCTTCCTAATGATAATCGTAATAATAATAATAATAGGTAATACTTATTGAGGGTTTACTGTGTGCTGTACTATTACATAGGCACTTTACATGTATTAACTATTTTAACCCCTGTTCTTCACAACTCAAATCATAGAGTTTCTTACTTAAACCCATTTTCCAGATGAGGAAAATGATGCACAGAGAAGCTAAGTAACTAGTCTAAAGGTCACATAGTGGATAAAGTGGTGAAACTGGTTTTAAACCCAGAGAATGTGGCACTGAAATCCACACTCTTACTACAGTGATTCTTGCTTGGCTAACCAGTGAGCCAGGACCATTTAAGTAATCCATTCTTGCACACTAAATTCATTACTTATTTTGTCATTTACTAAATTCTAATATATACCAGAGTCTCTTTCTAGATTCTCTATTCTGTTCCCTGATCCATTCATCTATTTGTATAATAATTCCTTATTGATTTGATTATAGTAGCTTTATAATAGATAATTATTATTTTATAGTCCAATCCCCAATCCTCCCTCCTAGATCTTTTTTCATTAATTTATTGACTATTTTCAGGCATTCATTCTTCTAGAAGTTATGTTCAATTTTATTCGCTTAAAATATCTGATGGGATTCTTATTGAAATTATATTACATTAAATATTAATTTTGGGACAACTGGCATGTTCATGTTTACTATTCTCATTTAAAACATAGTATGCTTTCTCTTCATTTAGATATTATTTTATATTTTCAAGTGATAGTTTGTATTTTTTTTGTGTTGCTCTCTGCATATTTAAGTTAAATTTATTCATAAATATTTTAAAGTTTTTATTGATATTGTAAATAAAATACTTTTCTCATTTCTATTTTTTGTGATTATTACTGAGGTAGACAAAAGGTATTGATTTTGTATATTTATTTATTTTTTGCGGTACGCGGGCCTCTCACTGTTGTGGCCTCTCCCATTGTGGAGCACAGGCTCCGGACGCACAGGCTCAGCGGCCATGGCTCACGGGCCCAGCTGCTCCATGGCACGTGGGATCTTCCCGGACTGGAGCACGAACCTGTGTCCCCTGCATCGGCAGGCGGACTCTCAACCACTGCACCACCAGGGAAGCCCTGTATATTTATTTTATATGCAATCAATATGAAGAAAACTATCAAGATAATCTTTTTTATTAACTAATTAAAAGAGAAAAAATGATCATCTCAATATAGGCTGAAATAGCATTTAATAAATTTCAGCAGCCATTCTTCATAAAATCTAGGTAAAATGGATATAAGAGATGATTGCTTAGCTACATAGAGATTATTTACTAAAAACAACAGCAAATCTGACAAACATGGAAATCATTTCAAATAAGATCAGAAAGTATTCAGGGATGCCCATGTTACCAATAATAACCATTATATTTGCTAGAACCTCCAAGGTAATAAACAAGAAAATAAAATAACTGGTATAAAAATCAGAAGAATTAAAACCATCTCTTTTTGCTGATGTTGTGATTATATGTCAAGAAATTTAAGTACTATAGTTAACTTGCTAACTGAATAAGATAATTTGGTAGACTGGTTGGTTATAAGCTAAGTATATAAAATCAAATAGCTTTGTCTATCTATCAATAAGTAGCCATTTTTAGTTCTCAAGATTCAAATTCTAGAGAGGGAGTATCTGATTGCCTTAGCTTGGATCATTTCCTGCCCCTTGGCTAGGGAGGTGAAAGGCCCTTAGGACAGCTCCACTAGACTCTACTCAGTGGAACAAGGGCGATTCCTTAAGGGGAAAGATTTGAGGGTGGGATTTTGTTTTGTTTTTTGTAAGCCGTAATACATTTTATTTTTTTCATTCAGAGAAGCCAGGTCCAACCTAACAAGTTCCATCCTCTTTGCCTTCTTCGCTGATTTAACTCTGCACAACATCCAGGACCATGTCTTACACCTAGTAAGTAGGTCTTTGTTCATCCAAACAAAACTTACTTTGAGTTCTCACCTTTATGCTTTGCTATTGGTATTCCCTTTCTCCAGAATGCCCTTCCTCCTATCCCTCTGTTCACTTGCTCACTCTTATTTTTTAAGCTTCAGTTCCAGTGTCATCTCCCCTGGGAAGCCTTTCCTGAGTCCACACTCCCAGTCTACGTTAGGTATCCACCCCCCCACCTTCACAAACTGCTACAAGCTTACCACATTGATGCAGGTGATTATCTGTTCATGTGTCTGTTGCCTCTGTCAGACTGTCAGTGCCTCATCAGTGTGCTCTAGAATAGTGGGTGACCCCAGTGAGCCATCAGTGGGGTCCACTGTAACCCCAGTGAGTATTTTCTAAATAAACAAATGAATGAACTAAGCAATGCTTTGTTAGCAGTGATGTTGGTCATATCTTTTTATAATTTGCTATCTAATTTTACCTTTTCTTTTCTAATTCCATTAACCTTCCAGCTCTTGTCTCTGAATGGGGCTGCTGTGTGGATGCTTGGTGAACTTTGAGACTATAATACATTTCTTCCTTGCATCCTGGGCCTAATCCCCTTCTCTGTCTGTTATTTTGATCTTATTTGAACATCAAGCTGGTCCCATTGCCTTTACCTTTATCACCCTCATTCTCCCTGTTGGACAATTTAGTAAAGTAGGAACCTCTAGGAATCCTTCCTAAAGGAGAAGGTGGAATTGGTCCTGTAAGCTTCCTCCTCCATGACCTTCTGTTTCTCTTGGTTTCTCCCTGACAGTCACCCCTTTGTACACCCATGGTGCAACTGAGGTGTTGGTGCCCCAAAGGAGACTACCTACTAAAGTCACTCACACACAATTATTAGGGAGGTTCAAATAGCTACTCTCTTTTTTTTTTTTTTTTTTTTGTGGTACGCGGGCCTCTCACTGTTGTGGCCTCTCCCGTTGCGGAGCACAGGCTCCGGACGCGCAGGCTCAGCGGCCATGGCTCATGGGCACAGCCACTCCACGGCATGTGGGATCTTCCCGGACTGGGGCACGAACCATGTCCCCTGCATCGGCAGGTGGACTCTCAACCACTGCGCCACCAGGGAAGCCCTAAATAGCTACTCTTTTGATGGCAATTGTGTTTTAAAAGAAAACCAGAGAAATAGTTTAAAAAATAAAAAACTATGCCAGAGTTTCAGGTAAGCATCAGTTGGGGAGATGTTTTGGGGTGAGCAGGCCATTATTAGTAAGGTTCAGCTTGCTGTATGGAAGGGACTCAGAGTTCTGTCTGAGATGCCTGAGGACAGCCTTGCATGGCCTGGGGATTAGACTGGAGGTAGCAGAGGATATCTGGATTTGGAGATTTGGGGGACAAGTCTAAGTTCCATTCATGTACCAACTATGTGACATTAAGTAGTTCATGGGACCTCTCTGGGTCTCAGTATCCTCATTTGTAAAATGAGGACAGTAATGTGTATCTTACCTATACTGTCACTTTGTTATAAGAAATAAATGAGATAAGAGATGTAAAGCCTTTAGGAGTCAATATAGTGCGATGGTGGAGCATGAGAGTTGCAGGGTCTGAATGGATTGGATTCAAACTCTGGTCCTAACACTAATTAGGTGTCAATGACCTGTGTAATTTGTTAACCTCTGTGTTCCTCCATTTCTCTCTCCATATAATAAGGGTCCTATAGAAGACCTATCTCATAGGATGGTTAAAGAGAGATGAGATAATTTATATGAGAGCATATACATGCATGGCTCATAGCAGTCAGTTAATGAGGCTCTTATCAATGTTATAGTGCAACAGAGGCAAACGTAGGACCCCGTGTCACCAGAGAAGGGCCAGTCTAAGCCTCTCTTGGTTTCAGCTAAAGGATCAAGATTTGCTTTATGCTTATTTATGAATGAATGAACCTATGAAATTAAAACCCCTTTACAGTTTGTTTTCTCCGCCTTCTATCTATGTACGCTTTCTCTCTTTTGCCCCCTTTCTCATCCACATGCAGAACTTGGCTTCTTACTGATTTCTGAAAGAAATTCTACACTCACTTCCTCTTCTATTTTCCCTTTACAAGCCTCCTCTCCCTCTCCCTGCCTTCTACCTTCTTCCCCACTTTCCTCCTCCCGTCTTTCCTCTCCCCTTGTGTCCTCCCCCCTACCCTCTATCCCCTTCCATTCCTCCCTGGAGCTCTCACTTCTTTCTTTTCTGTAAGTGGGCTCATCAAAGCACCTTTTTGTTTTAACAAAGGCAAGTCTCTCCCTAAGAAGAAAAAATTCATTCTAGCTGCTAAGAGAGACATTTTCTCCTCATAATAGAATATTAGGGCTGGAAATGCCCTTGGAGATCAAGCAGCTCAGAGGTTCCCAGACATGCCTAGTTGGTGATGATACCCTGGGCAACATTTAAAAAGCCAGGCCCTGCCCTTAGTGATGCTGGATTAGAAAGGTCAGCATTGGGACTTGGAGTGATATTTGTGTGGGGTGTCCCAGAATATTTTTATTTTAATTCAGGAAGAGTTGGATTTCAGTCCTAACTTCACCACTTACTAATGGACTCGTCTTGGCTGAGCTATTAAAACTTGTGGATCCTCAGTTATATCTGTTAGAAGTGGAAGATCATACCTTCCCTAAATAACAGGGAGCCATCGGCAGATTGGTTGGCACATAGTAGGCGTTAACCATTGTTTCTTCTCTTCCTTCCCTTGGGAAACAGTACAGAATCCTGACTACCTCTCTAAACACACAGGATGGTGATTGAGGAGAGGGGCCTAAACACTCCTGGGCCTTGGAGCACATCTCAGAAAGGCAGAATGGCTGGTCAGCATCATTGTTCCCACTCAGAACCCCACACACCTGCCTCCAAACTTGGTCAGACACTGGCATGGAGTCAGGAAATAAAAATATATAACATTTATTGTGAATTCACTTTCTCAGGACTATTTGAATTAATCTCCACAGCAACCCTATGAAATAAATACTATTATTCTTCTTAACCACATGGACTGTAAAATGTCTGTAGGCAGAGCTTTTTTTTGGGGTGGGGGCTACTGTTTATAAGTCTGGATTATTTACTCCATCCCTTGTCTATGTTTTCAGATCCCAAATAAGTATTTGGTATACTTGGATATCATTCAACCACCGTGTACTGAGTACCTGATACAGAAGAGCTAGTGGCTAGTGTGGGGAGCCCAAGAGTACAGAATGTGAGGCTCTGGCTGTCTGGGGTTTGTTTTCATCTGCTCCTCCAAACACCAGAGCACTGGCTGGTGAACCCCTCTGCAGTCCCCACGAATTTCCAGGCCTACTCTTTTCAGGGGTCCACAGATTGTGTTTGCCTCCCAACCTTAGCTCCAGAAGCTTTGTTCCTCCTACTGGGCGGACCCAGTCCCATCTACCCATCCCATCTAAGAGTTTCAGAAAAGGCTTCTATCAGCAAGAATCCAGGAAGGTTATTCATCCATGGGAGGCCTGACAATGGTGTTTGGTCTTGGAGGAGGTGGGACACTTGTGATTTCATGGTAAAAAGTTCCAATTTTGGCAAGTATTGGGAGTTGAGCTTCTCTGTCACAAATTCTTTTATTTATTTATTTATTTATTTATTTATTTATTTATTTACTTATGGCTGCGTTGGGTCTTCGTTGCTGCATGCAAGCTTTCTCTAGTTGCGGCGAGTGGGGGCTACTCTTCGTTGTGGTGCGCGGGCTTCTCATTGCAGTGGCTTCTCGTTGTGGAGCTCGGGCTCTAGACGCGTGGGATTCAGTTATTGTGGCACGTGGGCTCAGTAGTTGTGTCTCGCGGGCTCCAGAGCGCAGGCTTAGTAGTTGTGGTACACAGGCTTAGTTGCTCCGTGGCATGTGGGATCTTCCCGGACCAGGGTTTGAACCCATGTTCCCTGCATTGGCAGGCGGATTCTTAACCACTGTGCCACCAGGGAAGCCCTCTGTCACAAATTCTATATCTCTACCCTTCTTCACTTCCCCGTGCCCTGGCCAATTTATCTAAATCTCACTCCTTTTCTTTCTTCATCACCCGTTTAATTTATCTTTAAACTCATGGTCCATATAAGCCCCCAGGTTAGCTGTGCCCACATCAACTGGCTTATTAACTCTTTTTATCAGGCAGTAGGGTTGGGAGAGAGTGGATAAATGCACCCTCCTTGGGATTTATCAGGGTTGAAAAAAGAAGCGAAAAGACGTACGTAACATTTTAAAAAAAGAACCCGAAAGGCAGGGAGAGAAGAGTGTGTAGAGCGAGATGAAGGGTGCTCTCTGATGGGAACAGATTGCCCAAAAGGCAGGTGGGTGGCAGAGAATAAAAATAACCAGGGAGTGACCAAGCCTTCATTTTCTTTGAAACACTCACACTTTAGGGAGATATTGAAACTGCTAATTTTGTTGGCATGTTGACACCTCCTCCTAATTAATGAAGGGCTTATTAGGAAGACAACCAAGCTGCTCACGAGAAAAGAAGAGAGGACACGTTGAACTTACTCGGCTTGGCAGTCAGGACCCAGTGAAGTGCCACTGGGTGTGTGGTGGGCGAGCTGGGACAGGAGCCTTCTGCTGGGTTCTCGTCCTCAGGGCTCCACTTGCGTGCTACTGCCCTCCCTGGTCTACCCACAGAGAGGCATGGCTGGAAACAGGCTAGGGCGGGCTCTGTGTAGGACAGAGGCTCCAGAATCTGGCCTCCCAAGGAAATGATAAAAGTAAAATTATCATGACATCTGCACACTTTGTCAAACAAAAGCTTCTGCACTTCTGAATCTTCCAAGTTAGCTACACGGGGGAACAGCAGCTCTGGCTGCTAGTCTGTGATTCGAGGTCTCCAGCATCATCTTTGATTGTTAAGCTTTTTCACCTTCAGGATGCTCAGAGCACCAGGAGCTTGAACAGAGGGGAGTTGGATGCTGACATTTTAAAACTGTGGGCCAGTTTTCTGACATCGGCAGAAGGGGTGGTCCAGGGAGTGTCTTCCAGCATTTTTTAGACTTGGAACAGCTAACTCCTTTTTGGGGGGGTGACAGTCTGCTTAATGTCTCTGGATCCCACCTTCCAGCCATCCATCAAAGCCATCCATTTGTCCTTTCAAATCCCTATGCAGCCTACTATATATGCAGCATAGAGCAGTCAAGAGCACAGGCTCTGGAGCTGTTAAGGGCTCATCCCTTAACTCTGACACTCACCAATTTGAGTTGTCTTGGGCAATCACCTACAATCTCTGTGTCTCTATTTCCTCATCTGTAAAATGGAGCTCCTAATGGCATCCACCACAAAGGACTGTTGTGAGGGTTAATAAGATAACAGATATAAAGTGGCTAGTACTGTGCCTGGTACATACTGAGCACAAAGTAAATAGCACTGTAAGGGTCAACTTTTAAAAAGCTTTAATTTAGGGACTTCCCCGGTGGTGCAGTGGTTAAGAATCCACCTGCCAATGCAGGGAACACGGGTTCGAGCCCTGGTGCGGGAGGATCCCACATGCCACAGAGCAACTAAGCCAGTGCACCACAACTACTGTGCCTGCGCTGTAGAGCCCATGAGCTATAACTACTGAGCCTGCATGCCACAACTACTGACACCCACGTGCCTAGAGCCCTTGCTCTGCAACAAGAGAAGCCACCGCAATGAGAAGTCCGTGCACCGCAACAAAGAGTGGCACCCCACTGGCTGCAACTAGAGAAAGCCCGTGCGCAGCAACGAAGACCCAACGCAGCTAAAACTAAATAAATGAATAAATTTTAAAAAGCTTTAATTTATATTATGGTAACGTCCCTATACATTGGGCAAGGCAGAGTTTTTAAGATCATTCTTTAATAAATGGGAAAATTGAGTCATGTAATGGATTGGTGACTTTCCCAAGGTTTACAACTAAGAAGGGACAAAATTGGTTCCAGAGCCCGGGTCTTCTGGTTCTAGTTCATTTATTTATATTTTTTGGTTTGACTGCAGACATGCTCATACTATCCCTTAGCATCCTTCATCCTGTATCCAGTAGTGCAACAGGGTGCAGAGGAGGTGGGAAATGTCACACAGCTGCCCTATTCCAAAGATGTGTGGCTCAGAGGAGAGAACCCTTGACTTGGATAGCCGCCATGCTTTGTGATCTTGGGCAAATCATTTCATCTAGCTGAACTTTAAATCTCCCACCTTTAAAGGAAACCCAGTGATTATTTCCCTTTATGTGTACATCTTAGGTATATATTATGTAGCTGAAATAGAAACTCAGAATGAAATATCACCAAGGGCCAATGATAGAATGTTGTTGATCCTGGAGAAAGAGAAGAATATTCTTTCTAACACCGTGCAAGGAAAACAAACGTGTGTCTTAGAAGAAAACAGAAGAGGTTAAGTTATGTCTTTATTCTTCTGTAGTTTTGGATTTAGAGGTTGTCTTTTTAACAAAATGAATAATGCAACTGGCCGTTATGGAAAGATGTTAAATTTTGATGATGATGAAATGAGAGACTGGGAACCTGTGTGTGAGGAGCTCTGATTTCCATTTCCAAAGGGAAGGTTCCCATGTGTCTATGGACCAGCCCTGCTCCCATTGACTAAAAACTCTTCTCTAGCTCAGACTGCTGATGATTAAGTGGATATAGGCCATTTCCCAAGAAGAATGCAAAGGAAGTGATGGTTTCCATTGGTTCTCCTTATTCTTTAGCCTGCCCAGGCTTTCTGGCACCACTGATCCATACATCTATTCCATGATGCAGGTCAAGAGGCTGGTTAAATTGGAAATTATTCTTTAATTTGTTAAGTAATAACAGCGTGATGGCATTTCCATTTTTCATCTTGAAACTCCAAAATTCTTAAAAACTCAACCAAATCTTAAAAGGTGTAATATCAGGCATTGTGTTTTACTGACTCTAAAGGAAATGGGTATGTGAGGGTGGACTTCCCTGGTGCTTTTTAAACTAGCAGATATCAATCAACCTTGGTGCGGGGACATGTTGATGTGTCGTGATCAATCACATGTAATATGTCAGTAAATAATAATTCATATACTGAAATATTGCCAAACATTTACTAGAAATTTAAATTAGATCAGATTCAGGGTTATTGCTAAAACATCACTTCTACCCACTTGCATTCTGCTTGTGCTCTCTGGAGATTCTTTGCCATGGGAGTGTGCCTTGCACATTAATATCATTCATCATGTTGGTTGCACTAGAAAAAGAAAGGAATAAATCAACTTTAAGCTCCTCTGTGTTAACAAATGCCTAATCTTCATTTTCAAAGACACTTAAGGGTAGAATTGTGGTCATTGAGTTTCTTCCTAGCAGATGATGGCAAGAAAAGACATCAGGAGATCTCCCATTTTAACACTCCTCTTCCACCCCAACCCCTGTTTAAGTGGATAAGGAAGAGACAGTATAAGTTAGTGGAAAGAGCACAGGGCTTGTTTGAGCTAAAATGACTGACATTTGCTAGGCTGTGTGGCCTTGAACAAGTCACCCAACCTATCTGGGCTTTAGTGTTCTCATTTGTAAAATGGGGCTAATGATAGTGCCTACTTTGTTTCCAGGATGAGAGCTAAGATGCATGAAAGTCCTGGCACAAAGCCAGGCAACAAGTGGGCTTCAGTTATTATTATTATTTTTTCTGGTGATGCGTTTTATTTATTTTTTACATCTTTATTGGAGTATAATTGCTTTACAATGGTGTGTTAGTTTCTGCTTTATAACAAAGTGAATCAGTTATACATATACGTATGTTCCCATATCTCTTCCCTCTTGCATCTCCCTCCCTCCCACCCTCCCTATCCCACCCATCTAGGTGGTCACAAAGCACCGAGCTGATCTCCCTGTGCTATGCGGCTGCTTCCCACTAGCTATCTATTTTACGTTTGGTAGTGTATATATGTCCATGCCACTCTCTCACTTTGTCACAGCTTACCCTTCCCCCTCCCCATATCCTCAAGTCCATTCTCTAGTAGGTCTGTGTCTTTATTCCCGTCTTACCCCTATGTTCTTCATGACATTTTTTTCCCCATAGATTCCATGTATATGTGTTAGCATACGGTATTTCTCTTTCTCTTTCTGACTTACTTCACTCTGTATGACAGACTCTAGGGCCATCCACCTCACTACAAGTAAGTCAATTTTTTTTCTTTTTATGGCTGAGTAATATTCCATTGTATATATGTGCCACATCTTATCCATTCATCCAATGATGGACACTTAGGTTGTTTCCATCTCCTGGCAATTGTAACTAGAGCTGCAATGAACATTTTGGTACATGACTCTTTTTGAATTATGGTTTTCTCAGGGTA
>NW_020172456.1:1680527-1681217 GCF_003031525.2 Neophocaena asiaeorientalis asiaeorientalis | reverse complement strand
GGGTTAAAGGAGCCGCTGATTCGGGGGCTCTGGCTCACTCAGGCCGGGGGGAGGGAGGGGCACGGAGTGTGGGGCGGGCTTGTGGCGGCAGAGGCCGGCATGACGTTGCACTAGCCTGAGGCGTGCCATTTAATCCCCTCTCCTCGCGCACCAGGAAACAAAGAGGGAAGAAAAAGTCTCTTGCCGCTAAGGCAGGTCCAGAGTTTTCCCCGGACTCCCTCCCGGCTAGCCGTGGTGCACCAATCCCCTTCAGGCTGTGTTCACGCAGCCAACCCCAGTCCTCTACCTGCGCTCCGACTGAAGCCCGAGCCTCAACTCCCAGACCCACCTGCCCTGGCGGGTGAGCAGACAAGCCTCTCGGGCTGGTGAGTGCCGGTCGGCACCGATCCTCTGTGTGGGAATCTCCCCGCTTTGCCCTCTGCACCCCTGTTGCTGCGCTCTCCTCTGCGTCTCTGAAGCTTCCCCCCTCCGCCACCCGCAGTCTCCCCACCCCCCGTGAAGGGGCTTCCTAGCGTGTGGAAACCTTTCCTCCTTCCCAGCTCCCTCCCACTGGTGCAGGTGCCATTCCTAGTCTTTTGTCTCTGTCTTTTCTTTTCCCCTACCCAGGTAGGTGGGGAGTTTCTTGCCTTTTGGGAGGTCTGAGGTTTTCTGCCAGAGTTCAGTAGGTGTTCTGTAGGAGTTGTTCCTCGT